>NC_069504.1:67385318-67636700 GCF_027579735.1 Bombina bombina | reverse complement strand
AAGAGGTTGTTAATGTGTAATTTTAGAAGAATTGGAAGGATAGGGGTTATATCCCAGTTTTTAGTTTTAGCCAATTGAAATTAACTCCTAAATTATTATGAGCCTCATTATTGTTATAAGTATATAGAAATTTATATGGCCTGTATTCCATCAGTGGGCTCCATGTACTAAGCGGTGGGCGGACAAACTTCTCAACTCGCAAAGCTGTCCGCCTGCCTTTGCTCCACATGGGCAGCTGATCTGTTGATCCGCTTGCCCATATGTATCATTACACACTCATCGGAGTGTGCAAGGCCCGCCTTTCATTCGCACGACCAATTGCGTGACTGAAGGGGCTTTCAATCACCGAGAGCAAGCGAGCTCTCTGTGATTTTTCCTCGCCACCTCAGAAGTGGTGTAGGGTGTAAGAAGCAGCAGTCTAATCACTGCTGCTTCTTACATTGTGGGAAGCAGGCTTGCATATGCAAACCTGCCCCACAAGGGCTCCGGAGCTTTTGCTGCTTCGTACATGGAACCCAGTGTATCTTATACTGGTATACAGTGATTCTACATCAGCTGTTACAAACCACATGTCTTCTGTTAATTGTATGTTTTGAATAATTTGAAGAATCTCCATATTATCACGAATGTATAAGGGTTATACATTTAGATACTCTCTTAAATTCAAATTAACATATCTACTAGCAGCTTCTGTTAGATTTTCATTTCCGGATACAATTGGCCTTCCTGGAGGTTGTTTAGGATTCTTGTGAATCTAGGCAGGAAATATATAGTTGCAATTCTAGGATTATCTTTAATTAGATAACTCTTCTCTTTACTGATTATTAAATTATGTTGCCAAGCTTGCAATATTGTAAAATATGAATTTTGTGGATTACAAATCTATTTTTGCAACGTGGTATTTGACAATTGTCCCATGCCCTCATCTATATATATATATATATCCTGAGGCCATAGAACAACATTACTGCCCTTGTCTGAGGGCTTGATAATGGTTCAGGCCTGGTCTAATCTCACTTAAAGCTTTATATTTTTTGTGTGATAAATACATAAATTAATTCTTTACTGACTGGTAGTTTTTCAATTTGTTCACAGGTCATCTTACAAAATACTTGTACCTCAAATGATATAGACATGTGTGGACTTGGTTTGCTCTTAGATTTGCATGTGGAATCTGCCATAAAATCTTTATCACAATGTGTATCAGAATTTTCCCTCATTAATTATTGTAGTATATTTCAAGTGACTTGCTTATCTACGATCCATTCTTGTTTACTGACCACCAAAGTATATTTTTTTCAATAATAGTTTTCTGATTTTTTTTTTTTTTACATATTTGATAAGCTCAAATGCATTCAATTTGTTAGTTGGACAGAATGTTAGGCCTTTAGAGAGAATTAATGTTCTTTAGTTAATTTATGGGATGTAATATTAATGATTCTTAATTGTCCATCATTTTTTTTTTGAGAATGCACTTGATTCTCTCTTCCTTGTTGACTGTCTGGTTTGATCCTGATATTTGCATTTGTTCCCCCTTGACACGTGTTGCCCTGGGGATTAACATTGGTTTGTCTGAAACTGTGGCTTGTGGTGTTGAGAATAAAAAAGATGCTTGTTCTCTGCTTAGTGTTCTAGATCTAGGCAAATATGAGTTCCTAATTGCAGAGGTACTGGGTTAATCTGGGGCTGGTACATTAGGAGTTACATTAATTGATTCTTTGACAGAAATATATAATTCCCTTTCTGAACTGTTATTATTTTGTTACATTAAATATCTATCATTCCTTTGTTTGTATGACGTGGTAGTGCCATTTGTATATCCTCTGGTTTTTAAAATATCCAATGTCCCTTTGTAGGTTCTGTTTTAAGTAGCTATTAACTCCTATTCAAGTTTGTCCAACTCTTGTTGAGATAAATTATATTTTGCTTGAAAATCAAATTTCTCCTAAAATTTGTCTAATTGAGCATTATACAAATTATGTTCTTCATATTGTTTGTTCAACTCTATTGTATCATGTTAAATTAAAACCTGAATTAATTTCAAAAAGCTCTCTGTCAGTATGTTCTCCCATTTTTTAAATAGTTCTTTATTTTGTAGGTAAAAGCAGGAAAATTTTTCATTCTTAATCCTCTAGGGATTATACCTTTTTGTACACACTTTTCCAAAAAATGCTAATTCCACTACCTCTTGGACTGCTTGCACAATGTTTGGTGTAATTTACATAATACATTAGTTAACTACTCCTTATTTATTTGTATACTATCCTTGGTTTGGGTACTAAATAATTGATTTATCTCTTGTAATCTTTTTTGGTGACTGGTAAGATATATCTTGCTGGATATTCATGTTATACTAAACAATACAATCCCCAGAAAAGTCTGAACCTAGAAAACTCTAGGTATTTATGCTTAACATATATTAATGTAGACAAAAGAGATTGGAGAGGCAGTGAAATAATCTATAAGAAAACTATCAAATCAGCCAAATATCTTTAGAGGTTCTCTTAGCAGGACTCTTTAAAAGATTAATCATTGATTAAACTCATATTGTTACACAAAATATCTATACACAATTAAATGAAAAGATGTTAAACATTATTTTTAGGTTGTTATGTGAAAACAGTTTTGATACCTAGATGGAGATTCTGAATTGCTCTTATAAAAGAGAACTAGTTATTTTTGAGCTATTCATATAAAATAAAAATGAAAAATGTCTAGAAAAGAAAAAGAATACAAATAAAAAAAATGTTGATGTTGTAATATGCTATGAAAAGAACTATAAAGAGAAACCTTGCTTAAAACAAAAAAAAATAACTTTCACTAAAATAGACAAATTAATTACTCCATAGAACTATTAAACTATAGACATACCATCAAAATCAAATATTATGTGACTATGACTATTTTTATTTTATTCAATACTGCGAATGATCTACTCTCACGCATCTAAGCATAACCATATATGATACAAGATAGGGGTAACTGGCCAAAATATTTGTCTACAAATACATCCACATTGTATCTTGGTTAATTTCTTTTGTATATCTTGTACCCAGAGTACATATCCAGTAGACTCTCTCTTAAGTAACTTGGCTAGTCTATCTCTTTTTCTGAAACGTAAGTGTTCCCTTATTCTATCTTTTACAGGCATGTTGTGATGCCCATGTATTGTTGGTAACAACTTTGGCATCTTATTAAATATATAAAATATTCTGATGTACAATCAAGCCTACTCTCTATTGGGAAATGCTGTCCTGTTTGAGCAGATCAAAAAATCTTAATTTTCCTTGTATATGAGCAACATTTGCATGGTGACCACACTTAAAGAAGCCTTTAATATTGTTTAACCAATTCAATTTTTGGCGGGGCTTATTATGAAAATGTCATTTAACATTTCCCCTATTGTTGGGGCTTTTTTGCTCCACATTTTATATCTTTATCTACAATAATTTTCAGTTGTGGGTTATAATGCAATATGGGTAAATATTTTTTAACTATTCTTCAGATTTTTTAATATTGTGTTGTATCTAGTAGAAAAAAACGACCTCATCTTATATAAAATTCTGTTTTCTACTTCTCTCAATGAGGTATTGCCTGACCATCTCTGCTACCTGCCTCTGTAGATTACATAGCATAATTCTAGTATAGCCTTTCTTTATCAATCTATTCATAAGCTCTTTGGATTGGATTGTATAACTATCCAAAGTTGTATAATTTCTAAGTGTTTGTATATATTGGCCCTTAAGGGTGCCCTTCTTCATGTATGAGGCATGACAGGAGTCAGCACAGAGAATGGTATTCCTAACTAAATACTTTCTATATACTGAATTATTGACTCTGCCTTTCTTATCTAGTGTAAGGAATCCATTCCGCCTTTTACTTCCTTCCATACTGTCACACGATGTCCCAGCCTCACCTGTACTTAAGTCATCACCTGACAACAAACAGGTGCTTAGTTTTGCATTTAGTAGCTGTTCCTAACAGCATTGCTGTCTTCTTGCTACTTTGTATGAATCTGGCATCCTTGGATTATACCTCTTTTCCAATACCTGCCTGTTCCAGGATTTCAACACCCTGCTTCTACCAACTGGTGAATTCACAGGAGTTGCGTGAACAGCCCCATCTACTCACTTACGGAATCAGTGCTGTCTGCACAAGCTGAAATAACCTGAATAAAAGCAGCAGCGGTCAATTCCACAGTGTATATGTTACACACTTTTTCCACTTCAAAGCCGTTAGTGACACAGATTCAGCATACCGGACTCCTCCCCCATCCACTCGCCTGTGGTAACAATGTTGCCGGTGCAAGGTAAACAAGCCAGAAGCTAAAAGTAGAAGCGGATATTTCTGTAGCATATATGTTACACACTGTTTCAAGTTCAAAGCCATTTGTGACAGACACGGCTTACCGGGCTCCTCCCCCTGCTGCTCAGCTGATTCTATGAGACTGTAGTCTCTCCGCTGTGTCAGCTCCAATGCACTCAGCGCTTATACACTCGCTTTGGCAGCTTTTCAATGATTTGGACTTTTAAAGCTATAAGCAGTTTCTTTCCCTAAACGATCTGTTTGTTTCCTGCTCTGAAACCTGCTGGAGTGATACAGATAAGGACTAAAGGCAGCCCTTGCACTTCTCACAGACTCACGCTTAAACTTAACCCCTGCCAGTCTGTTCTTCCACCACCACTGCTACATTTTATTGAGAGGCAGTTTCCTCTGTTACTTAACCATAGTTCTAGGTTCCTGGGATTCAGACTGGCTACTCTAATATCAAGTAATAAGCATTTCTGACATCAATATTGTTAAAGTTGCAACAGAACCCTCTGCTCTGCAACTTCTATATAAGTTAAACAACAAATTCACTAAAGGCTACAAGGTCTATGCTAATTAATAGCCCAATTGCCTTGGTGACACAAAATAACTAATTTATACATCTGCAGTTGCGATCCTATCTACATAGTCTTAACAGACAATACAGAATAACTAAGCCCGACATGGATCCAGCAGTCCTGCCCCAAATTGTCTACAACCTGTCACAACAGGTGGATGAACTTAGTCAAGGTCTAAGGGATCTAAAGGTTGAGAATAAGACCCTAAGAAAGGTTATTAAAGACACTGTCCCTAGCAAACCACATCTTAGTGAAACAACAGTGGAACCACAGATAGCACCTGAACTATTTAACGGCGACAGAAACCTATACCGCCAATACAGAAATGCTTGTCTTTTAACCTTTAATCTGAAACCAATCACCTACCCAAATGACAAGATCAAGGCCCAAACGATGATTACACATTTAAGGGGTGAACCCCGCATTTGGGCGGACACCCTGTATGAATCTAATAGCCCTATACTATCCTCTCTGCAATCCTTCCTTGCTGTTATGGACAAGTTGTACTCTGGCTCAAATATGCAACTCACCGCTGAAAGTAAAATGAGAAAATTGAAACAAGGTAACCGTCCTGTCGAATCATACATAACAGAGTTCAAACAACATGCAATAGATTCCCAATTGAACACCATTGCCTTGAGGAATCAATTCCGCCTAGGTCTCTCAGATCCGGTTAAAGACGAACTTTCCCGTACTGATCTCCAGAGACTTTGGAAGCCCTTATGAGACTTTCTATGCACATTGATAGGAGACTCCGGGAGAGAAAGTCCGAACGTCAATATGGAGATTCCTCATACAAAAGACGGTCCATCCTACACACGTTACAGTACCATCATCCTCATCTTCTAGCAGCCCTGAGGCCATGGAGATCATTTTTATTTGTGGGCCATTAACCTCAGAAGAAAGGTTTAGAAGGAAATCTAAAGGCCTCTGTATGTATTGTGGTAATCCATCCCACTCAATCGAGAGTGCCCTTCCCTGCGTAAGAACAAAACCAGTAAGACCTTCTCTAATTTACTTCTTTGATTGTGCATGATAAACCAGTTCACTGTACTCTACCTATCTCTTTACAGTGGGACTGCAATCGCACCACGAGAGAAGCCATAATTGACACCAGGGCACAAGGAAAATTATATTGATAAGGCTATTGTGTCAAATAATAAAATACACTCATTAAAAAACTGTGTCCTGTTTCTATTCGGGTTGTGGATGGCTCTGAAATTTCTTCTGGTCCTATTACTCATCACACAATTCCCATTCTCGTAATAACTCCCGAATCACACCAAGAATATATCACCTTTGATGTCACCCCTTTTTCCCATCATTCTAGGGTTACAGTGGCTTCGTCTTCACAAACCGGTAATTAATTGGAGTTCTCTGGAATTGAAGTTGAAATCACCTTACTGCCGGCAAACCTGTTTAAACTTTGCTGCCTTGCTTCAGATTACAGAACAAACTTGTATACCAGAAGTATACAAAAAATTCACAGAAGTATTTAGTAAGAAGGAAGCGGATAGCTTACCACTCTTTCTCCTCAGCTCCGATTCTACAGTTCCCTGATCCTACCCTTCAGTTCATCCTGGAAGTGGATTCCTCTGATTACGCTCTTGGAGCTGTTCCCTCTCAAAGAAAGAGCTTAACCCAACCACTCCACCCTGTGGCATTCTACTCTAAGATATTATCTCCACCTGAGTTAATTACTCCATTTGGATAAAAAGAGCTCCTAGCCATTAAACGTGCATTTGAACATTGGGGATATCTGTTGGAAGGTACTATCATACCAATCATCATTTACACCGACTACCGCAATCTAGAATTTCTTCAAAAAACAAAACATTTCTGGTAGGCAACTCTGTTGGAGCCTGTACATCAACAGGTTCAATTGCCAGATTATATACAGGCCTGGTTCTAAAAATTGAAAGGCTGATGATCTGTCAAGGAAGGATCCAAGACCTCCAAACACTCAAGAGCCTACTTCGATCATACCTCCAGAGAATTTCCTGGGACTGATGTCTGCTTTTAAGATACAGGTTCAAGCAGCCTTACAAACTGATAATCAGATACCCCATCATCAACTTACCTATAACAACAACCTATACTATCATGGTACCAAGCTATATGTACCAGAAAGCCTTAGAAATGGGTTAATCAAACAACATCAGGACCCCCCACTTCTTGGTCATCCGAGTATCAAGAAAACAAAAGATCTACTAGCTAGAAGCTATTGGTGGCCAAATATGCAAACTACAATTAAACATTACATCCAAACCTGCACCATCTACATTACTTCCAAACGGGAGAGAAATAAACCTTATGGGCATTTCATACCAATAGATATCCCTGATAGACCTTGGGTTCATCTTGGCATGGACTTTATTGTAGAACTGTCTGTAACTAAACACCATTTTAGTTGTTACTGACATCCTTACAAAGATGGCTCACTTCGTTCCGTTTCATAAGTTACCCACTGAAACAGCGCAACTGTTCTTGAATTCAATTGTCCGTTACCATGGACTCCCTTCCATCGTAACAACTGATAGGGGAGTGGGAAACCTGCTGGGGTGATACAGATAAGGACTAAAGGCAGCCCTTGCACTTCTCACAGACTCACGCTTAAACTTAACCCCTTCCAGTCTGTTCAGTTTCCTCTGTTGCTTAACCATAGTTCTAGGTTCCTGGGATTCAGACTGACTACTCTAATATCAAGTAATAAGCATTTCTGACATCTGTATAAGTTGCAACAGAACCTCTGCTCTGCAACTTCTATATAAGTTAAACAACAAATTCACTTAAGGCTACATGGTCTATGCAAATTAATAGCCCAATTGCCTTGGTGACACAAAATAACCAATTTATACGTCTGCAGTTGTGATCCAATTACATAGTTTTAACAGACATTACATCTAGGTACAGATGGACGTCTAAAAAATCAATATAAGTCTAATTATATACATTGGTATTCAAATACTCTGCAAGTAACCGCACCTTATTGTCACCAGCATCTTTCCAAATTACTATCAGGTCTATAAAACGACCATAGAGTATTATATTATTTCTGAAGGGGGAGTCATCTGAGAAAATGTGGTTTAGCTCCATCCATCTCATGTTTAAATTAGCGTATGTGGGGGCAAACTTTATTTCTGCAGTAAGTGAGTGCTGACCTTTCCTGATCCTTAGATCACAATAGAATCAGGCTTTGTTTTTTTGTGTTTAATTTAATTGTTTTTTTGCATACTATATGAAATGTAAGTTTACAGATGCTACTGGCATACCCTTGAAAAGACTCTCAAGTATGTTTGTTTTATATTATTTGGCCAGTTAGGTACATAAATAACTGAGCTACTGCATTGTTCAATGTAAAGAATGTTGCATTTCAAGCTGATAAATGCTATAGGATGCAGTCAACACTCAATAGGACCAGTGGAAAAAAAATATGAAAATATATTGCTAATGTTTAAACATATTGGTCTAAATCTCAAGTGGAGCTCAAAAAAAAAAGTAAAGCTATTGTGCATTAACGATGGTCTAAGTTTATCGATTGTACTTCTATTTTTGGGCTTATATTGCAAGTTCAAGATTCATTTTTAATCAATTTGGCAATAGTGTAGGTGTTGCATGTTGGATATTGCAGTTGTGCTAACAGACGTCTATTGGGGCACACAATAAAATTCATGTTGGATATCACTTGAGTGGTATTTCTGAGGGTGCGTTGATCCAAGGGTGCATAAGTAATTGTGTTCTGATAAAAACACTTAAAGGGGCATAATACTCATATGCTAAATCACTTAAAACTGATGCATGAAAATTGTGTAAAAAGCTGACAGGAAAATATCACCTGAGCATCTCTATGTAAAAAAGGAAGATATTTTATCTCACAATCTCCTCAGCTCAGCAGAGTAAATTCTGTGTAAAAAGTTATACTTCACCTGCTCCCAGCTGCAGGTAAAAATAAAAAAAATTAAGAAATGAACAGCAGCCAATCAGCATCAGCAGTGCTGGGGTCATGAACTCTTACTGTGATCTCATGAGATTTGACTTAACTCTCATGAGATTTCATAGTAAGCTTCCTTTACCTGATTGGTGAAATAATATGAGAGTTCATGAGGCTCATCCTTTCAGCTGTCCCAGGACAGACACACTAAAATGCTGCTTAGAAATCCTTTACAATGGGAGGTGGCTACTGAGGAACTTTTGATGTAAAATATCTTTCTTTTTTACATAGAGATGTTCAGGAGATATTTTCTAGTCAGCTTTTTACAGCTATGCTGCATCACTTTCAAGTGTTTAAACATTTGGGTATTATGGCCCTTTAATATAACCTTAGTAATGAGCACAATGAGTACGATCATAGTGCTTCCAGCACTATCCATTAAAGAAAAGGGTACACTAAAAAAGTTTTGACTGTGTTAAGAGGCTATGGTTATTTCTTATAATTTTTATTCTTATTCGTTTTGCTCAAAGATAATGTAATCAAATGAAATGTCCCTTTTTAATTCGAATAACCCCTTAACCAGTGTAGAAACATTATGTAGTTGAAGGTGAGTACGGAACTGCTTTTCAAGGGACCATAAACACTTTGCGATTGTAATATAAAATGTTTAATTGAATATAGTAAAATAACTTTGTAATATACTTTAATTATTTATTTTGCTTTTTTTATATATAATTTATCTCTGAAAACTGTCTTACAAATTGAAATGCATACTACAGACTGTTCAAGGCTCATGCTAATAAATATTAAAGATGTGCAGCCAAGATTTTTCAATGCGGACTAAATTTTCATTCCGAATATTCAGGGAAATTAGTTTATCCGAATATTCTGTGGCTGCACTATTCATTATTCGTTTAGTTTAAAACTAAACAAATACTGAATTTTCATTAAACATTTAGATTCATTTTCATTAAAACAAATGTACATTTTGTAAAGATACAGCACTCTAAGGTAATTATTAACCCCTTAAAAAAAATAAAGTAAATGAATGAATACTGACTATTTCTGTCAGTACTTTTTCATTTTCTTTTCTTTTTGTTGGTGCAATCATTCAAACATCTCTTATATATATCTGTCCCTAATTGGCCTGGAAAAGTTTATAAGATAGCAACTTCAAAACAATACAAGATTGGATAACATAATGACTGTGACTTGCCTTGTTCTGTCCAGTCTGATTTGGCTATTAAAACACAATTGCAGCATACAAACTTTCAATTTGTTTTTTAAAATGTTTACTCCTGACTGACATATTACTATATTTCAAGACAACAAAAATGTCTTGTAATTGCAGAGTGTTTAGTATCTCTTTCAATGCAATTTGATTTTTAGTTTGCTTAGCAAAATGTCAACTGTAGAGCCTACTAAGTTTCCCTTTACTTTTATTGTTACTTTATTGTTACAAAAAGAAAACAATTACTAACTGTGGCATTTTTTCATGTTCTCCTTAACATTAGCCTTTTATGATACTTCTTTAGGATGAAAATATTTGGACCTAGATTTGGAGTTCGGCGGTAAAAGGGCTGTTAACGCTCCGCAGGCTTTTTTCTGGCCGCACCATAAATTTAACTCTGGTATCGAGAGTTAAAACAAATGCTGCGTTAGGCTCCAAAAAAGGAGCGTAGAGCATTTTTACCGCAAAAGCAACTCTCGATACCAGAGTTGCTTACGGACGCGGCCGGCCTCAAAAACGTGCTCGTGCACGATTCTCCCATAGGAAACAATGGGGCAGTTTGAGCTGAAAAAAAACCTAACACCTGCAAAAAAGCAGCGTTCAGCTCCTAACGCAGCCCCATTGTTTCCTATGGGGAAACACTTCCTACGTCTGCACCTAACACCCTAACATGTACCCCGAGTCTAAACACCCCTAATCTTACACTTATTAACCCTAATCTGCCGCCCCCGCTATCGCTGACCCCTGCATATTTTTTTTAACCCCTAATCTGCCGCTCCGTTAAAACGCCGCCACCTACGTTATCCCTATGTACCCCTAATCTGCTGTCCTAACATCGCCGACCCCTATGTTATATTTATTAACCCCTAATCTGCCCCCCACAACGTCGCCGACACCTACCTACACTTATTAACCCCTAATCTGCCGAGCGGACCTGAGCGCTACTATAATAAAGTTATTAACCCCTAATCCGCCTCACTAACCCGATCATAAATAGTATTAACCCCTAATCTGCCCTCCCTAACATCGCCGACACCTACCTTCAATTATTAACCCCTAAACTTCCGATCGGAGCTCACCGCTATTCTAATAAATGGATTAACCCCTAAAGCTAAGTCTAACCCTAACACTAACACCCCCCTAAGTTAAATATAATTTTTATCTAACGAAATTAATTAACTCTTATTAAATAAATTATTCCTATTTAAAGCTAAATACTTACCTGTAAAATAAATCCTAATATAGCTACAATATAAATTATAATTATA
Organism: Bombina bombina; assembly: GCF_027579735.1. Taxonomy (NCBI): domain Eukaryota; kingdom Metazoa; phylum Chordata; class Amphibia; order Anura; family Bombinatoridae; genus Bombina; species Bombina bombina. Next base: position 67,625,384 of record NC_069504.1, on the reverse strand, counting down.
TTATAGCTATTTTAGGATTAATATTTATTTTACAGGCAACTTTGTAATTATTTTAACCAGGTACAATAGCTATTAAATAGTTAAGAACTATTTAATAGTTACCTAGTTAAAATAATAACAAATTTACCTGTAAAAAAAATCCTAACCTAAGTTATAATTAAACCTAACACTACCCTATCAATAAAATAATTAAATAAACTACCTACAATTACCTACAATTAACCTAACACTACACTATCAATAAATAAATTAAACACAATTGCTACAAATAAATACAATTAAATAAACTAGCTAAAGTACAAAAAATAAAAAAGAACTAAGTTACAGAAAATAAAAAAATATTTACAAACATAAGAAAAATATTACAACAATTTTAAACTAATTACACCTACTCTAAGCCCCCTAATAAAATAACAAAGCCCCCCAAAATAAAAAATTCCCTACCCTATTCTAAATTAAAAAAGTTACAAGCTCTTTTACCTTACCAGCCCTGAACAGGGCCCTTTGCGGGGCATGCCCCAAGAATTTCAGCTCTTTTGCCTGTAAAAGAATAAATACAATACCCCCCCCCCCAACATTACAACCCACCACCCACATACCCCTAATCTAACCCAAACCCCCCTTAAATAAACCTAACACTAAGCCCCTGAAGATCTTCCTACCTTGTCTTCACCATCCAGGTATCACCGATCCGTCCTGGCTCCAAGATCTTCATCCAACCCAAGCGGGGGTTGGCGATCCATAATCCGGTCCAGAAGAGGCTCCAAAGTCTTCCTCCTATCCGGCAAGAAGAGGACATCCGGACCGGCAAACATCTTCTCCAAGCGGCATCTTCGATCTTCTTCCATCCGGTGCGGAGCGGGTCCATCTTGAAGCAGGCGACGCGGATCCATCCTCTTCTTCCGATGTCTCCCGACTAATGACGGTTCCTTTAAGGGACGTCATCCAAGATGGCGTCCCTCGAATTCCGATTGGCTGATAGGATTCTATCAGCCAATCGGAATTAAGGTAGGAATTTTCTGATTGGCTGATGGAATCAGCCAATCAGAATCAAGTTCAATCCGATTGGCTGATCCAATCAGCCAATCAGATTGAGCTTGCATTCTATTGGCTGTTCCGATCAGCCAATAGAATGCGAGCTCAATCTGATTGGCTGATGGGATCGGCCAATCGGATTGAACTTGATTCTGATTGGCTGATTCCATCAGCCAATCAGAAAATTCCTACCTTAATTCCGATTGGCTGATAGAATCCTATCAGCCAATCGGAATTCGAGGGACGCCATCTTGGATGACGTCCCTTAAAGGAACCGTCATTAGTCGGGAGACATCGGAAGAAGAGGATGGATCCGCGTCGCCTGCTTCAAGATGGACCCGCTCCGCACCGGATGGAAGAAGATCGAAGATGCCGCTTGGAGAAGATGTTTGCCGGTCCGGATGTCCTCTTCTTGCCGGATAGGAGGAAGACTTTGGAGCCTCTTCTGGACCGGATTATGGATCGCCAACCCCGCTTGGGTTGGATGAAGATCTTGGAGCCAGGACGGATCGGTGATACCTGGATGGTGAAGACAAGGTAGGAAGATCTTCAGGGGCTTAGTGTTAGGTTTATTTAAGGGGGGTTTGGGTTAGATTAGGGGTATGTGGGTGGTGGGTTGTAATGTTGGGGGGGGGGGTATTGTATTTATTCTTTTACAGGCAAAAGAGCTGAAATTCTTGGGGCATGCCCGCAAAGGGCCCTGTTCAGGGCTGGTAAGGTAAAAGAGCTTGTAACTTTTTTAATTTAGAATAGGGTAGGGAATTTTTTATTTTGGGGGGCTTTGTTATTTTATTAGGGGGCTTAGAGTAGGTGTAATTAGTTTAAAATTGTTGTAATATTTTTCTTATGTTTGTAAATATTTTTTTATTTTCTGTAACTTAGTTCTTTTTTATTTTTTGTACTTTAGCTAGTTTATTTAATTGTATTTATTTGTAGCAATTGTGTTTAATTTATTTATTGATAGTGTAGTGTTAGGTTAATTGTAGGTAATTGTAGGTAGTTTATTTAATTATTTTATTGATAGGGTAGTGTTAGGTTTAATTATAACTTAGGTTAGGATTTTTTTTACAGGTAAATTTGTTATTATTTTAACTAGGTAACTATTAAATAGTTCTTAACTATTTAATAGCTATTGTACCTGGTTAAAATAATTACAAAGTTGCCTGTAAAATAAATATTAATCCTAAAATAGCTATAATATAATTATAATTTATATTGTAGCTATATTAGGATTTATTTTACAGGTAAGTATTTAGCTTTAAATAGGAATAAGTTATTTAATAAGAGTTAATTAATTTCGTTAGATGTAAATTATATTTAACTTAGGGGGGTGTTAGTGTTAGGGTTAGACTTAGCTTTAGGGGTTAATACATTTATTAGAATAGCGGTGAGCTCCGATCGGAAGTTTAGGGGTTAATAATTGAAGGTAGGTGTCGGCGATGTTAGGGAGGGCAGATTAGGGGTTAATACTATTTATGATAGGGTTAGTGAGGCGGATTAGGGGTTAATAACTTTATTATAGTAGCGCTCAGGTCCGCTCGGCAGATTAGGGGTTAATAAGTGTAGGTAGGTGTCGGCGACGTTGTGGGGGGCAGATTAGGGGTTAATAAATATAACATAGGGGTCGGCGATGTTAGGACAGCAGATTAGGGGTACATAGGGATAACGTAGGTGGCGGCGTTTTACGGAGCGGCAGATTAGGGGTTAAAAAAAATATGCAGGGGTCAGCGATAGCGGGGGCGGCAGATTAGGGGTTAATAAGTGTAAGATTAGGGGTGTTTAGACTCGGGGTACATGTTAGGGTGTTAGGTGCAGACGTAGGAAGTGTTTCCCCATAGGAAACAATGGGGCTGCGTTAGGAGCTGAACGCTGCTTTTTTGCAGGTGTTAGGTTTTTTTTCAGCTCAAACTGCCCCATTGTTTCCTATGGGAGAATCGTGCACGAGCACGTTTTTGAGGCCGGCCGCGTCCGTAAGCAACTCTGGTATCGAGAGTTGCTTTTGCGGTAAAAATGCTCTACGCTCCTTTTTTGGAGCCTAACGCAGCATTTGTTTTAACTCTCGATACCAGAGTTAAATTTATGGTGCGGCCAGAAAAAAGCCTGCGGAGCGTTAACAGCCCTTTTACCGCCGAACTCCAAATCTAGGTCCAAATATTTTCATCCTAAAGAAGTATCATAAAAGGCTAATGTTAAGGAGAACATGAAAAAATGCCACAGTTAGTAATTGTTTTCTTTTTGTAACAATAAAGTAACAATAAAAGTAAAGGGAAACTTAGTAGGCTCTACAGTTGACATTTTGCTAAGCAAACTAAAAATCAAATTGCATTGAAAGAGATACTAAACACTCTGCAATTACAAGACATTTTTGTTGTCTTGAAATATAGTAATATGTCAGTCAGGAGTAAACATTTTAAAAAACAAATTGAAAGTTTGTATGCTGCAATTGTGTTTTAATAGCCAAATCAGACTGGACAGAACAAGGCAAGTCACAGTCATTATGTTATCCAATCTTGTATTGTTTTGAAGTTGCTATCTTATAAACTTTTCCAGGCCAATTAGGGACAGATATATATAAGAGATGTTTGAATGATTGCACCAACAAAAAGAAAAGAAAATGAAAAAGTACTGACAGAAATAGTCAGTATTCATTCATTTACTTTATTTTTTTTTAAGGGGTTAATAATTACCTTAGAGTGCTGTATCTTTACAAAATGTACATTTGTTTTAATGAAAATGAATCTAAATGTTTAATGAAAATTCAGTATTTGTTTAGTTTTAAACTAAACGAATAATGAATAGTGCAGCCACAGAATATTCGGATAAACTAATTTCCCTGAATATTCGGAATGAAAATTTAGTCCGCATTGAAAAATCTTGGCTGCACATCTTTAATATTTATTAGCATGAGCCTTGAACAGTCTGTAGTATGCATTTCAATTTGTAAGACAGTTTTCAGAGATAAATTATATATAAAAAAAGCAAAATAAATAATTAAAGTATATTACAAAGTTATTTTACTATATTCAATTAAACATTTTATATTACAATCGCAAAGTGTTTATGGTCCCTTGAAAAGCAGTTCCGTACTCACCTTCAACTACATAATGTTTCTACACTGGTTAAGGGGTTATTCGAATTAAAAAGGACATTTCATTTGATTACATTATCTTTGAGCAAAACGAATAAGAATAAAAATTATAAGAAATAACCATAGCCTCTTAACACAGTCAAAACTTTTTTAGTGTACCCTTTTCTTTAATGGATAGTGCTGGAAGCACTATGATCGTACTCATTGTGCTCATTACTAAGGTTATATTAAAGGGCCATAATACCCAAATGTTTAAACACTTGAAAGTGATGCAGCATAGCTGTAAAAAGCTGACTAGAAAATATCTCCTGAACATCTCTATGTAAAAAAGAAAGATATTTTACATCAAAAGTTCCTCAGTAGCCACCTCCCATTGTAAAGGATTTCTAAGCAGCATTTTAGTGTGTCTGTCCTGGGACAGCTGAAAGGATGAGCCTCATGAACTCTCATATTATTTCACCAATCAGGTAAAGGAAGCTTACTATGAAATCTCATGAGAGTTAAGTCAAATCTCATGAGATCACAGTAAGAGTTCATGACCCCAGCACTGCTGATGCTGATTGGCTGCTGTTCATTTCTTAATTTTTTTTTATTTTTACCTGCAGCTGGGAGCAGGTGAAGTATAACTTTTTACACAGAATTTACTCTGCTGAGCTGAGGAGATTGTGAGATAAAATATCTTCCTTTTTTACATAGAGATGCTCAGGTGATATTTTCCTGTCAGCTTTTTACACAATTTTCATGCATCAGTTTTAAGTGATTTAGCATATGAGTATTATGCCCCTTTAAGTGTTTTTATCAGAACACAATTACTTATGCACCCTTGGATCAACGCACCCTCAGAAATACCACTCAAGTGATATCCAACATGAATTTTATTGTGTGCCCCAATAGACGTCTGTTAGCACAACTGCAATATCCAACATGCAACACCTACACTATTGCCAAATTGATTAAAAATGAATCTTGAACTTGCAATATAAGCCCAAAAATAGAAGTACAATCGATAAACTTAGACCATCGTTAATGCACAATAGCTTTACTTTTTTTTTTTGAGCTCCACTTGAGATTTAGACCAATATGTTTAAACATTAGCAATATATTTTCATATTTTTTTTCCACTGGTCCTATTGAGTGTTGACTGCATCCTATAGCATTTATCAGCTTGAAATGCAACATTCTTTACATTGAACAATGCAGTAGCTCAGTTATTTATGTACCTAACTGGCCAAATAATATAAAACAAACATACTTGAGAGTCTTTTCAAGGGGTATGCCAGTAGCATCTGTAAACTTACATTTCATATAGTATGCAAAAAAACAATTAAATTAAACACAAAAAAACAAAGCCTGATTCTATTGTGATCTAAGGATCAGGAAAGGTCAGCACTCACTTACTGCAGAAATAAAGTTTGCCCCCACATACGCTAATTTAAACATGAGATGGATGGAGCTAAACCACATTTTCTCAGATGACTCCCCCTTCAGAAATAATATAATACTCTATGGTCGTTTTATAGACCTGATAGTAATTTGGAAAGATGCTGGTGACAATAAGGTGCGGTTACTTGCAGAGTATTTGAATACCAATGTATATAATTAGACTTATATTGATTTTTTAGACGTCCATCTGTACCTAGATGTAATGTCTGTTAAAACTATGTAGATTGGATCACAACTGCAGACGTATAAATTGGTTATTTTGTGTCACCAAGGCAATTGGGCTATTAATTTGCATAGACCATGTAGCCTTAAGTGAATTTGTTGTTTAACTTATATAGAAGTTGCAGAGCAGAGGGTTCTGTTGCAACTTATACAGATGTCAGAAATGCTTATTACTTGATATTAGAGTAGTCAGTCTGAATCCCAGGAACCTAGAACTATGGTTAAGCAACAGAGGAAACTGAACAGACTGGAAGGGGTTAAGTTTAAGCGTGAGTCTGTGAGAAGTGCAAGGGCTGCCTTTAGTCCTTATCTGTATCACCCCAGCAGGTTTCCCACTCCCCTATCAGTTGTTACGATGGAAGGGAGTCCATGGTAACGGACAATTGAATTCAAGAACAGTTGCGCTGTTTCAGTGGGTAACTTATGAAACGGAACGAAGTGAGCCATCTTTGTAAGGATGTCAGTAACAACTAAAATGGTGTTTAGTTACAGACAGTTCTACAATAAAGTCCATGCCAAGATGAACCCAAGGTCTATCAGGGATATCTATTGGTATGAAATGCCCATAAGGTTTATTTCTCTCCCGTTTGGAAGTAATGTAGATGGTGCAGGTTTGGATGTAATGTTTAATTGTAGTTTGCATATTTGGCCACCAATAGCTTCTAGCTAGTAGATCTTTTGTTTTCTTGATACTCGGATGACCAAGAAGTGGGGGGTCCTGATGTTGTTTGATTAACCCATTTCTAAGGCTTTCTGGTACATATAGCTTGGTACCATGATAGTATAGGTTGTTGTTATAGGTAAGTTGATGATGGGGTATCTGATTATCAGTTTGTAAGGCTGCTTGAACCTGTATCTTAAAAGCAGACATCAGTCCCAGGAAATTCTCTGGAGGTATGATCGAAGTAGGCTCTTGAGTGTTTGGAGGTCTTGGATCCTTCCTTGACAGATCATCAGCCTTTCAATTTTTAGAACCAGGCCTGTATATAATCTGGCAATTGAACCTGTTGATGTACAGGCTCCAACAGAGTTGCCTACCAGAAATGTTTTGTTTTTTGAAGAAATTCTAGATTGCGGTAGTCGGTGTAAATGATGATTGGTATGATAGTACCTTCCAACAGATATCCCCAATGTTCAAATGCACGTTTAATGGCTAGGAGCTCTTTTTATCCAATGGAGTAATTAATCTCAGGTGGAGATAATATCTTAGAGTAGAATGCCACAGGGTGGAGTGGTTGGGTTAAGCTCTTTCTTTGAGAGGGAACAGCTCCAAGAGCGTAATCAGAGGAATCCACTTCCAGGATGAACTGAAGGGTAGGATCAGGGAACTGTAGAATCGGAGCTGAGGAGAAAGAGTGGTAAGCTATCCGCTTCCTTCTTACTAAATACTTCTGTGAATTTTTTGTATACTTCTGGTATACAAGTTTGTTCTGTAATCTGAAGCAAGGCAGCAAAGTTTAAACAGGTTTGCCGGCAGTAAGGTGATTTCAACTTCAATTCCAGAGAACTCCAATTAATTACCGGTTTGTGAAGACGAAGCCACTGTAACCCTAGAATGATGGGAAAAAGGGGTGACATCAAAGGTGATATATTCTTGGTGTGATTCGGGAGTTATTACGAGAATGGGAATTGTGTGATGAGTAATAGGACCAGAAGAAATTTCAGAGCCATCCACAACCCGAATAGAAACAGGACACAGTTTTTTAATGAGTGGTATTTTATTATTTGACACAATAGCCTTATCAATATAATTTCCTTGTGCCCTGGTGTCAATTATGGCTTCTCTCGTGGTGCGATTGCAGTCCCACTGTAAAGAGATAGGTAGAGTACAGTGAACTGGTTTATCATGCACAATCAAAGAAGTAAATTAGAGAAGGTCTTACTGGTTTTGTTCTTACGCAGGGAAGGGCACTCTCGGATTGAGTGGGATGGATTACCACAATACATACAGAGGCCTTTAGATTTCCTTCTAAACCTTTCTTCTGAGGTTAATGGCCCACAAATAAAAATGATCTCCATGGCCTCAGGGCTGCTAGAAGATGAGGATGATGGTACTGTAACGTGTGTAGGATGGACCGGTCTTTTGTATGAGGAATCTCCATATTGACGTTCGGACTTTCTCTCCCGGAGTCTCCTATCAATGTGCATAGAAAGTCTCATAAGGGCTTCCAAAGTCTCTGGGAGATCAGTACGGGAAAGTTCGTCTTTAACCGGATCTGAGAGACCTAGGCGGAATTGATTCCTCAAGGCAATGGTGTTCAATTGGGAATCTATTGCATGTTGTTTGAACTCTGTTATGTATGATTCGACAGGACGGTTACCTTGTTTCAATTTTCTCATTTTACTTTCAGCGGTGAGTTGCATATTTGAGCCAGAGTACAACTTGTCCATAACAGCAAGGAAGGATTGCAGAGAGGATAGTATAGGGCTATTAGATTCATACAGGGTGTCCGCCCAAATGCGGGGTTCACCCCTTAAATGTGTAATCATCGTTTGGGCCTTGATCTTGTCATTTGGGTAGGTGATTGGTTTCAGATTAAAGGTTAAAAGACAAGCATTTCTGTATTGGCGGTATAGGTTTCTGTCGCCGTTAAATAGTTCAGGTGCTATCTGTGGTTCCACTGTTGTTTCACTAAGATGTGGTTTGCTAGGGACAGTGTCTTTAATAACCTTTCTTAGGGTCTTATTCTCAACCTTTAGATCCCTTAGACCTTGACTAAGTTCATCCACCTGTTGTGACAGGTTGTAGACAATTTGGGGCAGGACTGCTGGATCCATGTCGGGCTTAGTTATTCTGTATTGTCTGTTAAGACTATGTAGATAGGATCGCAACTGCAGATGTATAAATTAGTTATTTTGTGTCACCAAGGCAATTGGGCTATTAATTAGCATAGACCTTGTAGCCTTTAGTGAATTTGTTGTTTAACTTATATAGAAGTTGCAGAGCAGAGGGTTCTGTTGCAACTTTAACAATATTGATGTCAGAAATGCTTATTACTTGATATTAGAGTAGCCAGTCTGAATCCCAGGAACCTAGAACTATGGTTAAGTAACAGAGGAAACTGCCTCTCAATAAAATGTAGCAGTGGTGGTGGAAGAACAGACTGGCAGGGGTTAAGTTTAAGCGTGAGTCTGTGAGAAGTGCAAGGGCTGCCTTTAGTCCTTATCTGTATCACTCCAGCAGGTTTCAGAGCAGGAAACAAACAGATCGTTTAGGGAAAGAAACTGCTTATAGCTTTAAAAGTCCAAATCATTGAAAAGCTGCCAAAGCGAGTGTATAAGCGCTGAGTGCATTGGAGCTGACACAGCGGAGAGACTACAGTCTCATAGAATCAGCTGAGCAGCAGGGGGAGGAGCCCGGTAAGCCGTGTCTGTCACAAATGGCTTTGAACTTGAAACAGTGTGTAACATATATGCTACAGAAATATCCGCTTCTACTTTTAGCTTCTGGCTTGTTTACCTTGCACCGGCAACATTGTTACCACAGGCGAGTGGATGGGGGAGGAGTCCGGTATGCTGAATCTGTGTCACTAACGGCTTTGAAGTGGAAAAAGTGTGTAACATATACACTGTGGAATTGACCGCTGCTGCTTTTATTCAGGTTATTTCAGCTTGTGCAGACAGCACTGATTCCGTAAGTGAGTAGATGGGGCTGTTCACGCAACTCCTGTGAATTCACCAGTTGGTAGAAGCAGGGTGTTGAAATCCTGGAACAGGCAGGTATTGGAAAAGAGGTATAATCCAAGGATGCCAGATTCATACAAAGTAGCAAGAAGACAGCAATGCTGTTAGGAACAGCTACTAAATGCAAAACTAAGCACCTGTTTGTTGTCAGGTGATGACTTAAGTACAGGTGAGGCTGGGACATCGTGTGACAGTATGGAAGGAAGTAAAAGGCGGAATGGATTCCTTACACTAGATAAGAAAGGCAGAGTCAATAATTCAGTATATAGAAAGTATTTAGTTAGGAATACCATTCTCTGTGCTGACTCCTGTCATGCCTCATACATGAAGAAGGGCACCCTTAAGGGCCAATATATACAAACACTTAGAAATTATACAACTTTGGATAGTTATACAATCCAATCCAAAGAGCTTATGAATAGATTGATAAAGAAAGGCTATACTAGAATTATGCTATGTAATCTACAGAGGCAGGTAGCAGAGATGGTCAGGCAATACCTCATTGAGAGAAGTAGAAAAAACAGAATTTTATATAAGATGAGGTCGTTTTTTTCTACTAGATACAACACAATATTAAAAAATCTGAAGAATAGTTAAAAAATATTTACCCATATTGCATTATAACCCACAACTGAAAATTATTGTAGATAAAGATATAAAATGTGGAGCAAAAAAGCCCCAACAATAGGGGAAATGTTAAATGACATTTTCATAATAAGCCCCGCCAAAAATTGAATTGGTTAAACAATATTAAAGGCTTCTTTAAGTGTGGTCACCATGCAAATGTTGCTCATATACAAGGAAAATTAAGATTTTTTGATCTGCTCAAACAGGACAGCATTTCCCAATAGAGAGTAGGCTTGATTGTACATCAGAATATTTATATATTTAATAAGATGCCAAAGTTGTTACCAACAATACATGGGCATCACAACATGCCCTGTAAAAGATAGAATAAGGGAACACTTACGTTTCAGAAAAAGAGATAGACTAGCCAAGTTACTTAAGAGAGAAGTCTACTGGATATGTACTCTGGGTACAAGATATACAAAAGAAATTAACCAAAGATACAATGTGGATGTATTTGTAGACAAATATTTTGGCCAGTTACCCCTATCTTGTATCATATATGGTTATGCTTAGATGCGTGAGAGTAGATCATTCGCAGTATTGAATAAAATAAAAATAGTCATAGTCACATAATATTTGATTTTGATGGTATGTCTATAGTTTAATAGTTCTATGGAGTAATTAATTTGTCTATTTTAGTGAAAGTTATTTTTTTTTGTTTTAAGCAAGGTTTCTCTTTATAGTTCTTTTCATAGCATATTACAACATCAACATTTTTTTTATTTTGTATTCTTTTTCTTTTCTAGACATTTTTCATTTTTATTTTATATGAATAGCTCAAAAATAACTAGTTCTCTTTTATAAGAGCAATTCAGAATCTCCATCTAGGTATCAAAACTGTTTCACATAACAACCTAAAAATAATGTTTAACATCTTTTCATTTAATTGTGTATAGATATTTTGTGTAACAATATGAGTTTAATCAATGATTAATCTTTTAAAGAGTCCTGCTAAGAGAACCTCTAAAGATATTTGGCTGATTTGATAGTTTTCTTATAGATTATTTCACTGCCTCTCCAATCTCTTTTGTCTACATTAATATATGTTAAGCATAAATACCTAGAGTTTTCTAGGTTCAGACTTTTCTGGGGATTGTATTGTTTAGTATAACATGAATATCCAGCAAGATATATCTTACCAGTCACCAAAAAAGATTACAAGATATAATCAATTATTTAGTACCCAAACCAAGGATAGTATACAAATAAATAAGGAGTAGTTAACTAATGTATTATGTAAATTACACCAAACATTGTGCAAGCAGTCCAAGAGGTAGTGGAATTAGCATTTTTTGGAAAAGTGTGTACAAAAAGGTATAATCCCTAGAGGATTAAGAATGAAAAATTTTCCTGCTTTTACCTACAAAATAAAGAACTATTTAAAAAATGGGAGAACATACTGACAGAGAGCTTTTTGAAATTAATTCAGGTTTTAATTTAACATGATACAATAGAGTTGAACAAACAATATGAAGAACATAATTTGTATAATGCTCAATTAGACAAATTTTAGGAGAAATTTGATTTTCAAGCAAAATATAATTTATCTCAACAAGAGTTGGACAAACTTGAATAGGAGTTAATAGCTACTTAAAACAGAACCTACAAAGGGACATTGGATATTTTAAAAACCAGAGGATATACAAATGGCACTACCACGTCATACAAACAAAGGAATGATAGATATTTAATGTAACAAAATAATAACAGTTCAGAAAGGGAATTATATATTTCTGTCAAAGAATCAATTAATGTAACTCCTAATGTACCAGCCCCAGATTAACCCAGTACCTCTGCAATTAGGAACTCATATTTGCCTAGATCTAGAACACTAAGCAGAGAACAAGCATCTTTTTTATTCTCAACACCACAAGCCACAGTTTCAGACAAACCAATGTTAATCCCCAGGGCACACGTGTCAAGGGGGAACAAATGCAAATATCAGGATCAAACCAGACAGTCAACAAGGAAGAGAGAATCAAGTGCATTCTCAAAAAAAAAATGATGGACAATTAAGAATCATTAATATTACATCCCATAAATTAACTAAAGAACATTAATTCTCTCTAAAGGCCTAACATTCTGTCCAACTAACAAATTGAATGCATTTGAGCTTATCAAATATGTAAAAAAAAAAAAAAATCAGAAAACTATTATTGAAAAAAATATACTTTGGTGGTCAGTAAACAAGAATGGATCGTAGATAAGCAAGTCACTTGAAATATACTACAATAATTAATGAGGGAAAATTCTGATACACATTGTGATAAAGATTTTATGGCAGATTCCACATGCAAATCTAAGAGCAAACCAAAGTCCACACATGTCTATATCATTTGAGGTACAAGTATTTTGTAAGATGACCTGTGAACAAATTGAAAAACTACCAGTCAGTAATGAATTAATTTATGTATTTATCAACACAAAAAATAAAAGCTTTAAGTGAGATTAGACCAGGCCTGATACCATTATCAAGCCCTCAGACAAGGGCAGTAATGTGGTTCTATGGCCTCAGGATATATATATATATATAGATGAGGGCATGGGACAATTGTCAAATACCACGTTGCAAAAAATAGATTTGTAATCCACAAAATTCATATTTTACAATATTGCAAGCTTGGCAACATAATTTAATAATCAGTAAAGAAAGAGTTATCTAATTAAAGATAATCCTAGAATTGCAACTATATATTTCCTGCCTAGATTCACAAGAATCCTAAACAACCTCCAGGAAGGCCAATTGTATCCGGAAATGAAAATCTAACAGAAGCTGCTAGTAGATATGTTAATTTGAATTTAAGAGAGTATCTAAATGTATAACCCTTATACATTCGTGATAATATGGAGATTCTTCAAATTATTCAAAACATACAATTAACAGAAGACATGTGGTTTGTAACAGCTGATGTAGAATCACTGTATACCAGTATAAGATACACTGGGTTCCATGTACGAAGCAGCAAAAGCTCCGGAGCCCTTGTGGGGCAGGTTTGCATATGCAAGCCTGCTTCCCACAATGTAAGAAGCAGCAGTGATTAGACTGCTGCTTCTTACACCCTACACCACTTCTGAGGTGGCGAGGAAAAATCACAGAGAGCTCGCTTGCTCTCGGTGATTGAAAGCCCCTTCAGTCACGCAATTGGTCGTGCGAATGAAAGGCGGGCCTTGCACACTCCGATGAGTGTGTAATGATACATATGGGCAAGCGGATCAACAGATCAGCTGCCCATGTGGAGCAAAGGCAGGCGGACAGCTTTGCGAGTTGAGAAGTTGTCCGCCCACCGCTTAGTACATGGAGCCCACTGATGGAATACAGGCCATATAAATTTCTATATACTTATAACAATAATGAGGCTCATAATAATTTAGGAGTTAATTTCAATTGGCTAAAACTAAAAACTGGGATATAACCCCTATCCTTCCAATTCTTCTAAAATTACACATTAACAACCTCTTCACCATAATGACAGTGGGTAACGGTATGAAGAAAAATAGATAAATAGAGTACCCACAGGTATGTTGTATATAATACATTAGTAATTGTTAAATAGGAACATTCTTTGATTTAGCAGAATAATTTGCATAAATGTTCAAAAATGTCAATATATGGGGAGGTGATAGGGAGTCCATGTTGGGTAAGAGAGAAGTTTTCTGGATACACAGACTGAAGACTAGAACACCATATGGTTTAAATTAATAATATGATTTAATTTATTTCTGGCAGTAGGTCTTCAAGTCTGTGTATCCAGAGCAACTAATATTGTTTATTGTTTAATATTTTCTTATATATATTGGATTTATCCACATTTATGTTCAATATGGCAATAAATGTTTGGAATGCTTAGACATTATGGTACCAAGACAACAGTTATGATACTAAACAGATAAAAGGAAGTCTAATTATTACTACAACATATTGTGTTACGTGGTTACATACACATATCTGCATATACATATATATTTGTACATGGATATGTTTGTTAAATAATGCATAGTACACATTAAGATTTTCTGTCAATGTTTGTGAATGTATGTTTATCCATAAGTCTGTTTATCCATTTGTCCCTTGCAAACTGGGTGTCTATAGGTACCATTCTGCGTATATATAAAATGTATGACATCTAGTCAAAAGATACGCCTTGAATACTTTGATAAAATCGTTATCATACATACGAAGTGAAAAGACTAGTTGTAATGATATATCATGTATTGTAGATAGATATTTTCTGTAGATATACATTTTTGAACATTTATGCAAATTATTCTGCTACATCCAAGAACGTTCCTATTTAACAATTACTTATGTATTATATACAACATACCTGTGGGTACTCTATTCATTATTTATAATGATAACACTAATATAATGTTATATAATTCTGCACTAGGTTTAGCTTTCAACAAAGAATACCAAGAGAACAAAGCAAATTTGATGATAAAAATAAATATGAAAGTTGTTTAAAATTGCATGCTTTATTTAAATTATGAAAGTTTAATTTTGACTTGACTGTCTCTTTAAATTTCATAGAAATAATGTAGCACTAACTAAATGAAGAACTCCACTACTTGAACAGATTTATTTCACTCCAACTTAGAGTTTGAGCGTTAAGGCTGTGACACACTGCAAGCGATGCGGCGCGAGGCAAAGCAGCTGCTTTGCTCCGCGTCACATCGCTTCTGAAGTTCAAATATTTCATCTCTGAGCGCTTAGCTACGCGACCTGACGCAGCAGAGTGCTCAGAGATGAAAAGGCAAGACACACTGAGCGCGCACAGCTGCATGTACACGCTGCGCGTCGCTCTGCTTGCAGTGTGTCACAGCCTTTATCTGAGATGAATTTTCTTTATGCCCCTATACAAATCTATTAATACACCCTCTCTTCCTGACATGCAGATATCAGCCGGCACTAGATAATCGCTGAGGCAATAAAACATATGTTTGCAAAGCGGTATTGGATAAGTACATTTTTCTTGAAATCTTAACCTATACTGGCAAACATTATTTTATTATACATAATACATAATTTCAGCATATAATAATTACACAACACACATATGTTATTCTATTAACCCATTCACAAATTAATATAAACATGCATTAGCTTTAGTAATTCAGCTGCGCAGCATTAAATGGACATGGAAGCAAATTTTTTTTTCTTTCGTGATTTCGAGTGGACATGCAAATTTAAACAACTTTCCAATTTACTTCTATTATCTTATTTGCTTTTCTTGATATCCTTTGTTGAAAAACATATCTAAATAGGATCAGTAGCTGCTGATTAGTGGCTGCACATAAATGCCTTGTGGGATTGGCTCACACATGTGCGTTAATATTTCTTCAACAAAGAATACCTAAAGAATGAAGCAAATTAGATAATAGAAGTCAATTTGAATGCTGTATTCTCTAGCTGAATCATGAAAGAAAAATTAAAGGCTTCATGTGCCTTTAATAAAATAAAAAATAGACGGCTAGAATACGAGTTGTGCATTAGGCTTAAAGAGCAGCGTTGGCCAGTCCCAACGCTGCTTTTTAACGCCCGCTGGTATTGCGAGTCTTGAAATGACAGGCTCACCGCTCACTTTTTTGGCCAGACTCGGAAATACCGCAAATCCACTTACATCAATTGCGTTTCCTATATTTTCAATGGGACTTGCATAGTGCCGGTATTACGAGTCTGACCAAATGTGAGCGGTAAACCCTCTTCTGTCAAGCCTGGTAACACATTTTAAAGTCAGTAGTTAAGAGTTTTACACTACAACGCCGTAGCATAAAACTCTTAACTAAAGTGCTAAAAAGTACACTAACACCCATAAACAACCCATTAACCCCTAAACCGAGGCCCCCCACATCGCAAACATTAAAATAAATATTTTAACCTCTAATCTGCCGAACCGGACATTGTCGCCACTATAATAAATATATTAACCCCTAAACCGTCGCACTCCCACATCGCAAACACTAGTTAAATATTATTAACCCCTAATCTGCCATCCCTAACATCACTGACACCTACCTACATTTATTAACCCTAATCTGCCGCCCACAACGTCGCCGCCACCACTATATTAAATGTATTAACCCCTAAACCTAAGTCTAACCCTAACCCCCCTAACAAATATAATTACAATAAATCTAAATAAAATTACTACAATTACCTAATTAATTCCTATTTAAAACTAAATACTTACGTATAAAATAAACCCTAAGCTAGCTACAATATAACTAATAGTTACATTGTAGCTATCTTGGGGTTTATTTTTAATTTTACAGGCAACTTTGTATTTATTTTAACTAGGTAGAATAGTTATTAAATAGTTATTAGCTATTTAATAACTACCTAGTTAAAATAAATACAAATATACCTGTAAAATAAAACCTAACCTAAGTTACAATTACACCTAACACTACACTATAATTAAATAAATTCCCTAAAATAAATACAATTAATTACAATTAAATAAAATTTTCTAAAGTACGGAAACCCCCCCCCTAAATTACAGAAAATAATAAAATAATTACAATATTTTTAAACTAATTACACCTACTCTAACCCCCCTAACAAAATAAAAAAGCCCCCAAAATAAAAAAGCCCTACCCTACACTAAATTACAAATAGCCCTTAAAAGGGCCTTTTGCGGGCCATTGCCCCAAAGAAATCAGCTTTTTTACCTGTAAAAAAAAGTACAAATACCCCCCCAACATTAAAACCCACCACCCACACAACCAACCCTACTCTAAAACCCACCCAATCCCCCCTTCAGAAAACCTAACACTAACCCCTTGAAGATCACCCTACTGTGAGACGTCTTCGCCCAACCGGGCAGAAGTGGTCCTCCAGACGGGTTTAAGTCTTCATCCAAGCCGGCAGAAGAGATCCTCCAGATGGGCAGAAATCTTCATCCAGACGGCATCTTTTATCTTCATCCATCCGGTGCGGAGCGGGTCCATCTTCAAGACTTCCGACGCGGAGCATCCTCTTCATCCGGAGTCTTCTTACTAAATGACGGTACCTTTAAGTGACGTCATCCAAGATGGCGTCCCTTCAATTCTGATTGGCTGATAGAATTCTATCAGCCAATCGGAATTAAGGTAGAAAAAATCCTATTGGCTGATGCAATCAGCCAATAGGATAGCTGCATTCTATCTTAACATTCTATTGGCTGAATCTGCAATCAGCTCACAATAGGATTTTTTCTACCTTAAAGTGAAGATAAAGTGTGCTCTATCACATTAGCTAATTAAACTTGTTACCATAAATGAATAGCACTTTAATTCATCATTTTTTTAAATTCTAAGTATAAATCGAGTTTTAGCCTTTTATACTTACTTTTTTTCAATCAGTAAATACAACCTGTCTTCTTTTTTTTTTATGGCAGGTCATGTTTTTTCAGCACCCAATTGACATTCTGGCCATTAAGCGGCCGTCAACCTACGTCATCCACCTCCTGGATGATCTGCGCATGCTTTACATTATTTGTTCAGCCAATCGGAATTGAAGGGACGCCATCTTGGATGACGTCACTTAAAGGTATCGTCATTTAGTAAGAAGACTCTGGATGAAGAGGATGCTCCGCGTCGGATGTCTTGAAGATGGACCTGCTCCGCGCCGGATGGATGAAGATAGAAGATGCCGTCTGGATGATGACTTCTGTCCATCTGGAGGACCTCTTCTGCCTGGCTTGGATGAAGACTTCTACCCATCTGGAGGACCACTTCTGCCCGGTTTGGTGAAGATGTCTCACGGTAGGGTGATCCTCAAGGGGTTAGTGTTAGGTTTTTTTAAGCGGGGATTGGGTGGGTTTTAGACAGTGATGTGCAGTCACTAGAGGCAGGTGAGGCAGTGCTTCACCTCTCATATGGGCAAAAATATATTTTTTTTATTGGCTTTAAACAAAACATTAAAAAAAATTGTATTTTTTTTTTCCCCAGCATTTTTTTTTTCACAGCTACATGTTGTGCAATGGAGAGGCACAAGCAGGTCTGCCCACCATTACAAAACATGCTGCGCCACCTACTGGATGAAAGTGGTTAAGATCATTGCATGGCCCATTAACTGCTTATTTGAGGCAGTCCTATTTGGGCTGAACCAAGTGAGAGGCATTAGTAAGTGGAACTTAGGGTTGGGGGGCTGGATGTTAAATCATATAAAACAAAACAAAAACGGAAAAAAACAACTTTCATATATTTTGTTGCTGTCCTGTGAACCTGCTTACTTTGCTAAAGTGAAAAAGAGAGTTCTGTTCTTCCCCTCTAAGTGCAGTGGAATGTGCCACTGCCACTTCCTGAATCCTTATACAGATCAGGAAGAGAGGCAGAGAGAGCAGTGTTTCAGCCACATCTTATTAAAGTAAGATTTTACTGAAAGGTATTCTGTTAGTGAAAATGATAATTTAATGAATGTGGTTTAGTGTTTTTTTACTCATTTACAGCAAAGGATCGTTTTTGTATTTTGTTTACTCAAACTTTACACCCACTAACTTAGCAGCTTGCCTTTGTACTTCACACTAATGTATAGTCTCATTTTCTGAACTCTCTGTAGCTCTGCTGTTTTATTATTTAAAAATGCAATGCAGTGGTCCCTCCCCCCCTTGTGTGTGTGTGTGTGTCTCTCTCTCTCTCCTCTCTCTACCTATTCCTGTCTCTCCTTATGTGTTGTTCTCCCCATGGTCTCTTTCTCTCTCTGTCTCTCTTCCTCCCCTCTGACGCTCTCATCCCTTATGTGTCTCTCTAACCCTCTGTGCGTGATTGTGTCTCTCTCTCTTTCTCTCTCTCTAACCCTCTGTGTGTGATTGTGTCTCTCTCTCTAACCCTCTGTGTGTGATTGTGTCTCTCTCTCTCTCTCTCTCTAACCCTCTGTGTATGATTGTGTCTCTCTCTCTTTCTAACCCTGTGTGTGATTGTGTCTCTCTCTTTCGCTCTCTCTCTAACCCTGTGTGTGATTGTGTCTCTCTTTCTCTCTCTCTAACCCTCTGTGTATGATTGTGTCTCTCTCTCTTTCTCTCTCTAACCCTCTGTGTGTGATTGTGTCTCTCTCTCTCTAACCCTCTGTGTGTGATTGTGTCGCTCTCTCTTTCTCTCTCTCTCTAACCCTCTGTGTGTGATTGTGTCTCTCTCTCTTTCTCTCTCTCTCTAACCCTCTGTGTGTGATTGTGTCTCTCTCTCTCTCTTTCTCTCTAACCCTTTGTGTGTGATTGTGTCTCTCTCTTTCTCTCCTCTCTAACCCTCTGTGTGTGATTGTGTATTTTTCTCTCTCTCTCTCTCTCTCTCTCTCTCTCTCTCTCTCTCTCTCTCTCTCTCTCTCTCTCTCTCTCTCTCTCTCTCTCTCTCTCTCTCTCTCTCTAACCCTCTGTGTGTGATTGTGTCTCTCTCTCTTTCTAACCCTCTGTGTGTGATTGTGTCTCTCTCTTTCTCTCTCTCTCTAACCCTCTGTGTGTGATTGTGTCTCTCTCTCTCTTTTCTCTCTCTCTAACCCTCTGTGTGTGATTGTGTCTCTCTCTAACCCTCTGTGTGTGATTGTGTCTCTCTCTCTCTTTCTCTCTCTCTCTAACCCTCTGTGTGTGATTGTGTCTCTCTCTCTCTCTCTCTCTCTCTCTAACCCTCTGTGTGTGATTGTGTCTCTCTCTCTCTTTCTCTCTCTAACCCTCTGTTTGTGATTGTGTCTCTCTCTTTCTCTCTCTCTCTCTCTAACCCTCTGTGTGTGATTGTGTCTCTCTCTCTCTTTCTCTCTCTAACCCTCTGTTTGTGATTGTGTCTCTCTCTTTCTCTCTCTCTCTAACCCTCTGTGTGAGATTGTGTCTCTCTCTCTCTCTCTCTCTCTCTCTCCCTCTGTGTATGATTGTGTCTCTCTCTCTTTCTCTCTCTAACCCTCTGTGTGTGATTGTGTCTCTTTCTCTCTCTCTCTAACCCTCAGTGTATGATTGTGTCTCTCTCTATTTCTCTCTCTCTCTAACCCTCTTTGTGTGATTGTGTCTCTCTCTCTTTCTCTCTCTCTAACCCTCTGTGTGTGATTGTGTGTCTCTCTCTCTCTCTCTCTCTCTCTATTTCTCTCTCTCTAACCCTCTGTGTGTGATTGTGTCTCTCTATCTCTTTTCTCTCTCTAACCCTCTGTGTGTGATTGTGTCTCTCTTTCTCTCTCTCTCTCTAACCCTCTGTGTGTGATTGTGTCTCTCTTTCTCTCTCTCTCTAACCCTCTGTTTGTGATTGTGTCTCTCTCTCTCTCTAACCCTCTGTGTGTGATTGGGTGTCTCTCTCTCTCTAACCTGTGTCTCTCTCCCCCCATCTCTCTCTCCCTTTCCCCCCGAGTGCTTTTCTGTGTTTCTGTCTACCTTTTATTTATTTAATTAATGAATTTGTAGTGCCATCTGATGGTGTGGCTTTGTTTAAAGGGGTGGGGTCAAGCGCCCCATCATCTTTAAATTCACCAGCTGCCACTGGATCAAGACATTTTTATATTTACTGAATAATGAAAGAATCTATAAGCATAATTTGCAGCATTAAAGTAAAAAGTATGTTTTAAACATATTTTAATGGGCATGGATTTCTAGATCTCATAATCAGAGCAAGCATTGTGTTATCTGGCAAGAGTTTCTGTTACAAACCATTTAGACTAAAATCAGATGTTTACTAAGTTGACCAGTTTTCCAAGACACCATTTAAAGGGACATGAAACCCATATGAAACCCATATGAAACCCATATGCAAATTTAAATAACTTTCCAATTTACATCTAATATCTAATTTTCTTAATTCTTTTAATATCCTTTGTTGAAAATCATATCTAAATATGCTCAGTAGCTGCTGATTGGTGGCTGCACATAGATACCACATGTGATTGGCTCACCCATGTGCATTGCTATTTCTTCAACAAAGGATATCTAAAGAATGAAGGCGTATCCTAGCCACTGCCTCACCAGCCTCTGACGTCACTGGTTTTAGAGTAGGGTTGGTTGTGTGGGTGGTGGGTTTTAATGTTGGGGGGGTATTTGTACTTTTTTTTACAGGTAAAAGAGCTGATTACTTTGGGGCACTGCCCCGCAAAAGGCCCTTTAAAGGGCTATTTGTAATTTAGTGTAGGGTAGGGCTTTTTATTTTGTTAGGGGGATTAGAGTAGGTATAATTAGTTTAAAAAAATTGAAATTATTTTATTATTTTCTGTAATTTAGTGGGTTTTTTTCGTACTTTAGATAATTGTATTTAATTGTAATTAATTGTATTTAGTTTAGGGGATTTATTTAACTATAGTGTAGTGTTAGGTGTAATTGTAACTTAGGTTAGGTTTTATTTTACAGGTATATTTGTATTTATTTTAACTAGGTAGTTATTAAATAGCTAATAACTATTTAATAACTATTCTACCTAGTTAAAATAAATACAAAGTTGCCTGTAAAATAAAATTAAATCCTAAAATAGCTACAATGTAACTATTAGTTATATTGTAGATAGCTTAGGGTTTATTTTATAGGTAACTATTTAGTTTTAAATATGAATTATTTAGGTAATTGTAGTAATTTTATTTAGATTTATTGTAATTATTTTTAAGTTAGGGGGGTTAGGGTTAGACTTAGGTTTATGGGTTAATAACTTTATTATAGTTGTGGCAACGTCGTGGGCAGCAGATTAGGGGTTAATAAATGTAGTTAGGTTGCGGCGACATTGGGAGTGGCAGATTTGGGGTTAATAAATATAATGTAGGGTTTGGTGATGTTGGGGGCAGCAGATTAGGGGTTTATAACTATAATGTAGGTGGTGGCGGTGTCCGGAGCGGCAGATTAGGGGTTAATAATATAATGTAGGTGTCAACGATGTTGGGGGCGGCAGATTAGGGGTTAATAAGTGGCAGATTAGGGGTGTTTAGACTCAGGGTTCATGTTAGATGTAGACATAAAATGTATTTCCCCATAAGAATCAATGGGGCTGTGTTAGCAGCTTTACGCTGCTTTTTTGCAGGTGTTAGGTTTTTTTCAGCCGGCTCTCCCCCATTGATACCTATGGGGAAATTGTGCACAAGCACGTTTTACCAGCTCACCGCTAACGTAAGCAGCGCTGGTATTGAGGTGAGATGTGGAGCTAAATTTTGCTCTTCGATCACTTTTTGTGGCTAACGCCGGGATTCTAAAAACCTGTGATACCAGCGCTGCAGGTAAGTGAGCGGTGAGCTCAAACTGCTCGTTAGCACCGCACCCCTCCTAACGCAAAACTCGTAATCTAGTTGAGAGAGACTAAATAGATTGTAACATTAAGAATCTTAGAGGCTGGAAAGAACTTTACTGAATCTACACCAACAATATTAAAACTTCATAATTAAGGCACTAATACTGATAATATTTACTTGACACTTTCATCTTTTTGGTTGTTAATTATGAACAAATTTTAAAAATGTTGCAGATTTAATGCAAGGAAATAAATATAATTTATTTTTTCTATTTATTTAAACATTTCTTTTCCCCAGTTGCAGTGCAAGCAGTTTTTTAAGAATAAAAGGATTTGTCAAGAAACCAGTGTTCAGTATTCAAAATGGTGAAAAGAATAAACATCTTTAAATAGAAGACTTAGTAATGAGTATGGTTTCAACAAGATTAAATTACAATGAAAGAATCACATTACTGGTAAATTAATGAAAATTAATTTTTTTTTTTTTTTTTTTTTTTTAAAGCTAACAATTTTGTTTGGAAATAATTATGTCATATATTATTAGTCTGCAAAAAGTATATTTTAATATTAATTGCCAATAAATTCTTCTTTATTATGTTGTACAGTAAGAAAATTAAATGAATATAAAAATAAAGCAAATGACATCCAATTAGGAGGCATTAGTCCATAACGGAAGAATTGTCATAGTACACATAAAGCACGGCTAAATAAGTGTAATCTATTAAAAATGGAAATGATGCATCAGAATACTGTAGAATAGAGTTATATTTAATCAGAGTGGATTTTTTGTTCAAGAAAATGTTACAGACTGTATGATAGAAAAAAATGTAAAAATTACATATAAATGATCCATTAAGTGAATCGCTTCTCAATAATTGAATATATATATATATATATATATATATATATTATATATATTACATTTTAAATAAAAGTAACATTTTCTTCTGAGTGAAAAAGAGTGGTATTTAAACAATTTTTAACACACCTCCAGCTTTAGAGCACTTTAAATAACTTGCCGTTGGGTTACATCACAAAGGGCTTAATTACAAGTGAGGTATAAATGTTTTTGTGCAAGTAATATCCTTACCGCTGGAGAAAAAACTGTTTACTTTCAACTTGTAATACCTGCGGAAACCCATCTAGCACAACAATTAAAATCCTATTTTCACTATAGCAAAAATACAAAATACTGCTCCATTTGTAATCTAGCCCAAAGGGTTTTGTTGTGCGCCCAATAGAAGTGTGTTTTATATTGTGCTATAACATTTTGTTTATATATATATATATATATATATATATATATATATATATATATATATATATATTATATATATATATATATATAATATATATATATATATATATATATATATATATATAATCCAAATAGAGACCGCACACTTTATACATAATCACTGGTTTTAATCTCGTGAAGTTTTGGGGTCTCCCCCGTTATCAAACATAAAACAGTGCAAACATGTGTACATACCTTTTAATTACCCCTCACCAATCAAACTGCACAGCTCTGCCAACCAGGAACTCCCCCAGCGTCCCATCCCTGCAACTGCGCATGCGCTGTGGTTCACAACTGAACCCCAAGAAGGCCAACTGTCAAAAAGCAGAAACAAAAATCAGTAATGATATTACGGTAGATAAAATAATTACTTACACAGGTACAGTCATGCAGATCAACATGTCCTATTCATATTGTGGCTACATAGAGTGGATATTTTTACTGGATTCACTGTTGTAATTAATCAGCAAATCTTCAAACAGATCCTTCATATATATCACTATTGGCCCTAAACAATATTAGTATGTATCTATGCAATATTATGGAAAATAGACATGGTCAGCAATATGATATATACAGTTGTGCTCATAAGTTTACATACCCTCCAGAATTTATGATTTCTTGGCCATTTTTCAGAGAATATGAATGATAACACATAACACAAAAACTTTTCTTTCACTCATGGTTAGTGTTTGGCTGAAGCCATTTATTATCAATCAACTGTGTTTACTCTTTTTAAATCATAATGGCAACAGAAAATACCTAAATGACCCTGATCAAAAGTTTACATACCCTGGTGATTTTGGCCTGATAACATGCACACAAGTTGACACAAAGGGGTTTGAATGGCTATTAAAGGTAACCATCCTCACCTGTGATCTGTTTTCTTGTAATTAGTGTGTGTGTATAAAAGGTCAATGAGTTTCTGGACTCCTGACAGACCCTTGCATCTTTCATCCAGTGCTGCACTGACGTTTCTGGATTCTGAGTCATGGGGAAAGAAAAAGAATTGTCAAAGGATCAGTAGGAAAAAGGTAGTTGAACTGTATAAAACAGGAAATGGATATAAAAAAGATATCCAAGGAATTGAGAATGCAAATCAGCAGTGTTCAAACTCTAATTTGACAGTGCGGATCAGGTCCGCAAGACCTCACTGAATGCAGAGAGCAATACGCTCTCCGTATTCAGCATTGCACCAGCAGCTCACAAGAGCTGCTGGTGCAATGCCGCCCCCTGCAGACTCGTGGCCAATGGGCCACCAGCAGGGAGGTGTCAATCAACCCGATCGTACTTGATCAGGTTGAATTCCGGCGATTCCTGTCCGCCTGCTCAGAGCAGGCAGACAGGGTTATGGAGCAGTGGTCTTTAGACCGCTGCTCCATAACTTGTGTTTCTGGCGAGTCTGAAGACTCGCCAGAAACACGGGCCATCAAGCTCCATTCGGAGCTTGATAGATAGGCTCCTTGATGTACATGTCCATGGTTTAATCCTTGTTCTTGGATATCAGACCTGTATATGTCAGGTGGACTTGTTCACCCTCTTTCCTTATATATGGCAATGTAGGTCAAAGTTAGTGTTCAGTCCCTTGGGCATCAGAGTATCAAGGGTGTCAATCCATCTGGATTCTCTTTGGAGCAAAGTTCTTGCTCTATTCCCACCCCTGATGAGTGGGGGGACATGATCAATGATCACATGTTTCAGGTCTGCAAAAGTGTGGTTTGCCTTAGCAAAATGTCTGGCTACTGGTTGTTCAGAATCACCCTTGTTAATTGTAGCTCTAATCGCTGCCCTATGATTAGGAATCCTTGTTCGTAAGTCATCGTTGGTTTTCCCAATGTGAAATCTGCCACACACACAATGTAGTAAATATATGACAAATTCAGTGCTGCAGGTGACACAGTGTTGAGTCTTGTACTATTTGTTGGTCCAAAGTGTGTGCATTATGTTAGTCCATTGCAGGTAGTGCACCTTGTGCATTTAAAGCACCCTGGTTTCTTCTTCTGTAGCCATGTAGTAGTGGTATACGCTGCAGACATGTCAGGTATCATGAGTAGATCCCTTAATGATTTTCCCCTTCAGTAACTGATCCTCGGGGTCATTGAAAACTTTAGTGGAAGTCATTTGTCACTGGCAATTATCCGCCAATGTTCAGCCAGTATTCTGGCATGTGATTTCTTATCTGGACTATCCTACCCAACATACAGTATTTTCTCTCATCAATTCTATAAGGGCGTGTTTTGCGCTATACCAACAGATAGGTCCTCAATGATATAATGTCAGAAAGAATCGAAAAGATAAAATCAAGGTGGCCAAACAATAAAGAATAAAGTGTAGATATATATACTTAAGAGGGCTATGGCATTAACAATCAGGTGGCTATATATCGGACGGATCATAATGTATAGGGTATTTAAATGAGGTAGGAAAATTTGAGTAGCTATGTTTTAAAAATGGTTGTATTACAATGTTAAGTGTATATAGAAATAATAACTAGGTATCGAATGCAACCTTCTATCTACGTTGTAAAAAGTGTATAAATAAACTCTGGTAGTCTCAAGTAACGGCTCCTCTATAGTATTAAACACTATAGCATGCAAATATAAAATATACAGACAAAATGTACAGACAAAATGTATCAAATCCCCACAAAGAGATCCCTCAAAAAAAGTTAAAAAGTTACTTGTAGAGGTCATATAGAGATAGCAAGCAATAATGTTACAGGAAACAATGCCAGTCCACACTTGCACTGAGACCTCTTGGATGAACCGTGTCCAATGTATAGATCCAGCAGATCATGCAAACTTTTACCACGCTTGTGAGCAAAAAGAGGGGTACCAATGGCACTACTGCAGTCTTTATTAAACTGAAATATCCTATTAATTTATATATTTAGTTTTAAACAGATTATGTTTGGGTAGAAGGTACTGTGTATTAAGTTATAATGCAAACACAGAATATAAGAGAGGAGAGGAAAGGCAATCGCCCCATATAAAAGAAAACACTAATAGCACTCTGAGGTTAAGGGTTAAATTAACAGCTTTAGAAAAAGGCTGTTAGTGGTGAGCAGCTTTCATGAATTCCAAAATGTGGAACAACTTGATTAAAACTTAACTTTTATTAGAACACACAAAAATGGAATTATAAGATTAAAAACACTCTCAGTAACTTGAAATCATGAGAGTATATGCTGCCTTAAGAAGTTGATAGTTCAACACAAGTAATATATTGTGAGATAATCTGGCTCTGATGATTCCCCACCACTCTAGTGTGCAAACCACTTGTATGAGCTGTAGCGTATATATTATGTTATTACTGCTGGTCCAATTCTTTATCAATTGAAATGTATAATAGCAATGATTGGACACGCTTCTATACTAAAAGCGTTTAGGATTTATTACAACAAGTGGTTAAATTATTGCCCAAGGGGAAATACACTCATAGATAAAAACCTAGGGGTTAAAATTAGTAACTTAATAAATTATGTATTGTTTAATATTGACAGTCTTAAGAACTTAAACGGACAATACTAGTTGGTACAATGGGGCCTATTTATCATATGTCTGTCGGACCAGATCCGACAGTGCGGATCAGGTCCGACAGACATCGCTGAATGCGGAGAGCAATACACTCTCCATATTCAGCATTGCACCAGCAGCTCTTGTGAGCTGCTGTTGCAATGCTGCCCCCTGCAGACTCGCGGCCAATCGGCCGCCAGCAGGGGGTGTAAATCAACCCATTTCCGTCGATTCCTGTCTGCCTCATCAGAGCAGGCGGACAGGGTTATGGAGCAGCGGTCTTTAGACCTCTGCTCCATAACTTGTGTTTCTGGCGAGTCTGAAGACTCGCCAGAAACACGGGCCCACAAGCTCCTTACGGAGCTTGATAAATGGGCCCCAATGTGTCTATTATATTGATTCAGTATCTATGAACGCATTTCTTAGTATGTTGATACATTATCTCCTTAATGTGGTTCTATATTTTTCTACCATTAACCCATTCAGTATGGAGCGGTAAGAATTATAGTCACCTATGTACATAGCCAGTATAATTATATAGCTTTGCAAATCTGTTGTTGCAAATCTAATGCTGTATAAGGGAATGAGGCTATCGTAACCGTTACACCTCAATATAATTATATAGACTCTCCTATGAAATAGGTAATGGATATCTTATAATAATTAGGGATTCAATATAACCCTTACCGGAAGATTAGTTATATCAACGCCAATATAAAGGTATCTGATAGCTTCAAGAGCGCTGTGTATATATAAACAGCTATGTGCTCAATGATACACTTTTGTGTATGTTCTGACACAAACGAAAGTTCCGTAAAGTGGATTAAGTACTGGTCAGATATTTATTTGTAAAAGTTAACTTTTATATCTTATCCCTGCATTTTTTAGTAGATTTATGGCAGTGGTTAAATCTTGCTATACCCATGAGATTTTAAATGCAGTGCATGAACGTCAAGATTAGCTAAGCAAATTGTACAAGCCTTTGTTTTGATGTAATATTTTACGGGCTCAACAATGCTTAAGACCAGTTAGCGAGCTATATTCAAGTAACAAGAGGCTGTCTAAAAACACAGGAGCTCCAAGGACTCCTCACCAATTTCCTAGCGTCCCTAACATGTTTCACCTTTATGGCTTTGTCAACGGTTGTCGCGCTGCTGGGTGGTCGGCTTTTTATAGCGTGTGAAGTGAGTCACGCCCACATTGCGAGCGTCATTCTTCAACAACCAATACAGTTAATATCTCAGCAATCCTAATCCATTGCATTCAGTGTTCAATCTAGATATCGTTTTGACTTATTTTGCAGACTGAATCTTCCTATATTACTGATAGTTTTTATACCACTGTTTTGGTATAGCAATCTTGTATGATAACATTAGATTAACTGTATACACTATTCTTTATTAGTTACGGTCTTAATGGTTATATGATTTGTAATATTTTGTGTTCAGATCTTACACTAATATCTCATTGTTCTTATTGCGCTCTAAATCACGTCTTTATAGAACCTAAAAAGATATTTTCGATCCGAACATTCCAGCATAGAACCTTATTTTCTTTGTGTCCTTATAACTATTATGTGTAACATAAATATAATAGTGATTATGAATTAATTACCATGTTAGTTTAACAATTTATAATTTGTGGAAGTAATAAACAATTGTGTAAATACATTTAAGTATGTTTGTTACTTGTGACATAGTGTATTAACTCCTTATATTCAATCATTAATATTAGGATCTCAATGTTTATATATATTACAGTGACTGTTGCTTAAAAAAATGATATTATTGTGTGCTCATATTCAACGAATGAAAAACAATTTGTGGTGGTAAATTACAAACTCAAGTGAAAGTAAAACTAAACTATATTACAGTATAAATAATTTTATTGTATTGGTTCTTAATCTCTTTCAGGTTGGGTTATCATAATTTTTATATAGTGGAGTTCTTTTCGCTCTCTTTGTATATCTCTTGTCATTCTGTGTGTGATTTTGTTCTCCATCCAACTTAGATTTTTGTATAAACAGAGATTCTGCATTAGCTTTGGATGTATTGTTTAACAGAGTAGAGAAAACACTATACAGTATGCTTGTAAAGATATTTACCTTTATTGGATCAGATCTGAGTATGTGCCAATTTTCTTCCAGGATCCTTATTATTGGTTTACTTTCTAGGTTGTACGTTGAAAATAATCGTATTTTTTCTTGTTTGGACTTATGTTGTTTTTTTAACAATTTATTTCTCTGTGTCGATCTTGCTTGAAATTCTTCTCTTTTAATTGCTCTTTTCCTATATCCTCTTATTAGAAATCTGTCTGTGAATTCTTTAGCTCTTTGGTTGTAGTTTTCAGCAGTAGAGCAGTTGCGCTTTATTCGTAGAAATTCCCCTGTAGGTAGAGATTTTATTGTGTTTGGGGCATGTGCGCTCGAGCTATGTAGAAGACTATTGGCAGCTGACTTTTTTCTATGGACATCCATCTCTAGATTCCCATCCTGAGATTTGCTAATCTGGAGGTCCAATAAATTTTTTGTTGTTTGACTTGCTTCATGTGTTAATTGGATATTTAATTTGTTGGAATTTAGTGTACTTTTGAATACACTAAATTCCAACAAATTAAACTAGGATTGCTAAGATATTAACTGGATTGGTTGTTGAAGGATGACGCTTGCAATGTGGGCGTGACTCACTTCTCACGCTATAAAAAGCCGACCACCCAGTGGCGCGACTACCTTTGACAAAGCCGTAAAGGTGAAACATGTTAGGGACACTAGGGAATTGGTGAGGAGTCCTTGGAGCTCCTGTGTTTTTAGACAGCCTCATGTTACTTGAATATAGCTCACTTACTAGTCTTAAGCAATGTTGAGCCCGTAAAATATTACAACAAGACAACGGCTCATACAATTTACTTAGCTAATCTTTACGTTCATGCACTGTATTTAAAATCTCATGGGTATAGCAAGATTTAACCACTGCCATAAATCGATTAAAAAATGCAGGGGTAAGATATAAAAGTTAACTTTTACAAATAAATATCTGACTGGAACTTAATCCACTTTACGGAACTTTCGTTTGTGTCAGAACATACACAAAAGTGTATCATTGAGCACATAGCTGTTTATATATACACAGCGCTCTTGAAGCTATCAGATACGTTGATATACCTAATCTTCCGGTAAGGGTTATATTGAATCCCTAATTATTATAAGATATCCATTCCCTATTTCATTGAAGAGTCTATATAATTATATTGGGTGTATAACGGTTTCGATAGGCTCATTACCTTATACATCATAAGATTTGCAACAACAGATTTGCAAAGCTATATAATTATAGTGGCTATGTATATACAGTAGGTGACTATAATTGTTACCGCTCCATACTGAATAGGTGAATGGTAGAAATATATACAACCACATTAAGGAGATATTGTATCAACATACTAAGGAATGTGTTCATAGTCATAGATACTGAATCAATGTAATAGACACATTGTACCAACTAGTATTGTCAATTTAAGGTTATTATCTATGAGTGTATTTCCCCTTGGGCAATAATTTAATCACTTGTTGTAATAAATCCTTAACGCTTTTAGTATAGAAGCGTGTCAAATCATTGCTATTATACATTTAAATTAATAAAGAATTGGACCAGCAGTAATAACGTAATATTTATGCTACAGCTCATACAAGTTGTTTGCAAACTAGAGTGGTGGAGAATCATCAGAGCCAGATTAGCTCACAATATATTACTTGTGATGGGCTATCAACTTCTTAAGTTAGCATATACTCTCATGATTTCAAGTTTCTGAGAGTGTTTTTAACTTTATAATTCCTTTTTTGTGTATTCTAATAAAAGTTAAGTTTTAATCAAGTTGTTCCACATTTTGTGAATTCGTGAAAGCTGTTCACCACTAACAGCCTTTTTCTAAAGCCGTTAATTTAACCCTTAACCTCAGAGTGCTATTAGTGTATTCTTTTATTAGAGACGCTTGTCTTTCCTCTCCTCTCTTATATTCTTTGTTTGTATTTTACCACATTTGAATCCCACCCTTGGTGGAGCATGTTCTTCATACAATAAAGATGAATCACTCTTAATAACGTGCCAGTCTTGGTTCAATCGATTACCCATCCTCCTCAGTTGTGGGGGTTAGGTGGTGGTGAAATTCATTCTTATAGATTTATTTTTATTTTAGATCTGTCTGCGTCACTTGTGTTGCTTCTCTATTGGCAATCCTGATGTCTTCATTGTTATATCCCCTCACAGCAAACTTGTCTTCCATTTTAACTGGAGAATCTTCTGTGTATCAGATGAATTATTTCTTGCAACCCTCAGCATCTGTGCTTTGGGTATTGTTCTCACCAGTGATCTGGAGTGACTGTTGTGACCCCACACTGTCAAGTCCTTCTTAACCTTACAACAAATACACAACACCAATTTATGGGTATGAAAAGGCTGCAGCTTAATTTATTAATAATAACAATTATAACCAACAATAAACATATCAACTTAAACCAATCCTGGTGCTTGCCCCACTATATCATCCCCGCCCCCCCGTCCTGAGGGGGGGTGGGAGTATCACATCTTCCATAACTCCTCCCCTTTCAACCAACTGGGAGGGTACCACAATTCCTCCCAGGCGTAAGCCTCTAGAGGTTACCAAAGGTAGATAGGTTGTAAACTAAGCGCTGTAGGATCCTAATGCTCTCCTCCTGAGTAGTCCCCTAGCGGACTGATAGAGACAAAATGTGTGTGAGGTGAAGGGAGCGCTTAAAGCTTAAAAGGATAGAGATGTGAATAGCATATGGCTGAGATGAGATGTGGGATACCGTGGTCTAAAAATATAATACAGATTATATACAATATATGATAATATACAATATATAATAAATAATATACAATTAATAAAGTTACAATATAGAATAACATGGATCCATGATAAAAATGTTAAAATACAAATTAAAAACAATGGTAATACAGACTTAAATGGTAATACAGACCTAAATGGATATTCTAGCAGTATACTAATTAAAGTATAGGTGCACCAGGCAATGATAGGTCAAAACAAATAAAGGTATAGAAATATATAAATGTCCAACAAAAAAAATTACTAAATTTCTACAAGTGTCTATTATGTGGTGTCCAATAAAAAATCCGTTAACTAATTCCAAATAAAATCCAAAAATTCCAAAAAATCAAAAATTGATCCAAAAAATAACAAACTGCAAATAAGTGTCCACGAAGATAGTCAAAATAGTCAATAGTCAATTGAAATAAATCCGTAAAATAGTGAGTATCCAAAGTTAAAAAAAATAGTGTGCAAAAATTCAGTGCAAATGATCTCCATGGGAGGGTACCACAATTCCTCCCAGGCGTAAGCCTCTAGAGGTTACCACAAGCACCCCGCCACAGCTCGGACCCTAGCCGAGCACCGCCCCAGGCCTTTTCAATACCCTCCTTCAAGGTATAATTAAACAAATGTAAGCCCACCTCGTTGAGGTGCACCCCGTCCTTTAAATAGAAACATCTCCCCGACTCACCCTCAAATTCTACATGCCGGAGCCCAAAACCCCCTAACCTCCTTACATACCTTGATATAGTTCTGTTTATCTTCCGTCTTGAAGCCTCCAATTTCTTAGAATCCCATGCTGCCTGCCATACCACTCTACACTCAATTTCTGACCATATTATTAGCAGCTCCGGGAACAACTCCTTTAGTCTGTCCAGCCCCGTCTTTATCCCGTCCACTAAATCCTTCTGCGACACGTACCCCAAATCGTTACCCCCGGCATGTATCAACAGTATGTGAGGAGGGGAGAAAAACCTTGCGTAATCCACAACCTTAACCACAACTTGGTCCCACTTTAAGCCCCGAATCCCCAACCATGTCAGTACGATCCTGTCTCTTGGCAGCCCCAGTTGAGTGCCGTTCTTTTTCACTGCTGCCGCCTTCCTCGCCCAGTAAATATAGGAATGTCCCAAAAGCCAACATCTAACTGGACCTGTCAAAACAAAATAAGTGTCCTAGTACCCTTCACACTCTCAGCTCAGGACGCACATACCCCTTAAACCGATCAGACTTCCATCTACCAATCCTCTTTATCACACCCACATCCAGACCCAAGCAAGCCGCCTCTGTCGCTGCCCCAATGCGGAATGAGTGAGATCCGAAGTCCCTCCCCCGCAATCCCAATTGTTCAACTGCCTTCCGAAATACCTCCACAAATTGGAACTTTGATAAGACAGACCCGTCCCTGTGGATCAAGAACTGCCCTTCACCACTTGGCCTAACCCGCATGAATTCCCTCCTGCTGCCACCGGGCAACAATGCCCCGATATCGCCCGTATCTGCACCACCGTCCCTCTTCCCACTTGATCCGTCTTGGATCTCCCCAACCATAACTCCAACTCGTCCCCTCTCATAAATACATCCTTCTTCATCAGACCACCCGCCACTCATTTACTCAGACCTACCAGCTCCGATATTCTAAATGCCCCGAAGAAGGCCAACACGAAAGCCACCTTGAACAATAGACCTTCCATTTCATCAAAGCATATCCTCGGCAAACACCTCACCACCTCCTCCAACAAGGCAAATGTGACTGGCCTCCTATTGTCCCCTTGTCTTTTCCCTTTGCATAGGCCCCTCACCGCCATGCGCACCAAGAAAACTTTCGTTACATCCTCCCAACCCCACAATTGGAATAAAAACGCCAGTGCTGCCATCCTCGTCCTTACCTGTGAGGGCGAAAGCCCCTCCTCGCCCCATTCTCCAATCCACTGCACCAAACTTTCCACATTCTCAGCTGCGCTCCCCAGCTGCTCCATACCCCTCCAGTGAAACCACAATTTCCAGATCCGGGCGTACGCCCTCCACGTAGTAGGAGCCACTGCTCCTTGCACCAGATTGATCACCCTTGACACCCTAGCTGACACAGCTCCTTCAGGCATACCGCCCCCTCCGGTTCCGTGTCTGGGGCCTCCTCTCGAAACCGCTGCCACTGGAAACGGGACAAAGAGTCAGCTATTACGTTAAGCCTTCCCGGAACATGGACCGCCCAAAAATAAATGTTGTTGCGCAAACATTCCAACACAAACACTCTCAAGAGGTGGATGACCGGGGGGGAGGATGCCGTCAGCTTGTTGATGGCCCACACCACACCAAGGTTGTCCGAATGAAAACACACTCTCTTGTTCCTCAACACGTCTGGCCAAATGTTCAAAGCCACAACCAGGGAAAAAACTCCAAAAATGTCAAGTTCCTTGTAAGACCAGAAGCCACCCATTCCCCCGGCAATGCCGCCGCGCACACCGACCGTTCAAGTATGCCCCGAACCCGTGGGCCCCGCCGCATCCGTGAACAAGCATAGCCTGTCGTCTGACCAGTTTGTCTCCTGGAACAACAACCTACCATTGAATTGGGCCAAGAAAATATCCCAAACCCTGAGATCATCCTTTAGATCCACCGGGAACCTTACGTGATGGTGGGGCCCCGGGATTCCTGCTATAGCCAATGACAGCCTCCTACAGAAAACCCTCCCTACTGGGATAATCTTGCAGGCAAAATTCAACTTGCCAATCAAGGATTGCAGCTGCCTTAGCTTGATCTTTGGTTTCGCCAGTGTCTCCCCGATGGTAGACCTCAGGTCCACCAGTTTGTCCTCCGGTAATCTGTACTCCATCCTAACAGTATCCAACTGGATACCCAGGAAACTTAAGGACGTAACTGGCCCTTCTGACTTCTCTTCGGCCACTGGAATACCGAATTCTTTAGCCACCTCCTCGAAGGTACTCACCAGCTTTTCACAGACCCCCGACCCAGCCGGGCCCACGAATAGGAAATCGTCCAGGTAGTGCACCAAGGACGACAACCCTGTTTTTGTCTTGACCACCCAATCCACGAAAGAGCTAAATCTTTCGAAATAGGAACATGAGATGGAACATCCCATGGGGAGGCAGAGGTCCACATAGAAGGACCCTTCGAACTTACATCCCAGCAAATGATGGCATGTAGGGTGGACCGGCAACAACCTGAAAGCCGATTCCACATCTGCCTTCGCCAAAAGGGCCCCCTCCCCGCGAGCCTGATAACCGCCACCGCCCTATCGAAAGATGCATATTTTACGGACACCAACCCCGGGTCAATACCATCGTTCACCGACGTGCCCTTAGGGTATGACAGGTGGTGGATTATCCAAAATTGCCCTTCCGCTTTTTTGGGGACCACCCCCAATGGTGAAACCCTCAAATTGTTCAACGGCGGAGATGAAAAGGGGCCCGCCATTCTCCCCAACCCAATCTCTTTCTTCAGCTTTTCCCTCACCACTTCCGGGAATTCCATAGCCGATTTCAAGTTTCCCCCGAACTGCCCCACTTCTTGTTCTTTGAACGGATTCCTAAAGCCTGAACTAAACCCCGTCAACAGCAATTCCGCGACGCCCTCATGCCCCCTTTTACGCCAGTACAAATCGAGCCACGGGACCATCTTTTCGACCCTCACTGGTGTCCTGGCTCGTTGGACCCACCTCTCGTTTCCCTCCGGTTTTTCCTTTCTTAAAACACCTTGCCCCTGAGTGTGTTCCCCCGCAGTGGGAGCACTCGTGCTTATATTTACAGCCTGCCCCAAAACGGCACTGTCCCTCGTTAAATTGGAAACAGAGACCTTTCCGTATTGCTGTTGCTGTACCAACTCCGGCCCCTGCACTTGCACCAGAGTTGGCCGACCGAAAGGACTGGCCCCCCCTCAGTGGTGTCATGATTTCGAGCCAAATCCCCATGTCTCTAACATCCCACCGCATCTCCGGCCTGACAGCCATCCGCTGACGGAACCGCTCGTCGTACCGCCACCACGCCATGCCCCCATATGTGCGATAAGCACTTGAAATTTCTTCCGCGTAACAGAATAGAGCCGAGCATTGCTTGGGGAACTTTTCCCCTATCACACTGGCCATAATGTAAAACGATTTAGCCCAATTCCCGAACGTCTTGGGTATCTTCCGATACCGTTTCTTCTTCTTCCTTCTTTCCCTTTTCTTTCTCGTCATCCTTCAGCTCCAACACCTGCTCCAAAGGGAGTAACGCGAATATTTCCAGGAACTCCCTCTTCCATATTTTCTCCTTCATCTCCGCTGGGAGATGGATCCCCAATGGACCCACTGAACACAAGCATGGCCTCCTCAGGGCATCCTCCGGGACTTTCAGTATCTCTCCAGCTTTCGCTGGGGTCACCTCTGCCCCGCTGCTTCCTGCTGCTGAAGCTGCCACGGCCCTCCCCTGGCCCCAAGCACCCGCTACCCCCATGGCCTGATCAGACCTCTCCAACGCCACAATCAGCCCTTTCAATCCATTCAACAATGTCTCCCTTTCACCACTCACTACTCCACTCGTACCAGACCCTGCCACCACTGCAGTTTCA
This sequence comes from Bombina bombina, assembly GCF_027579735.1. Classification (NCBI taxonomy): domain Eukaryota; kingdom Metazoa; phylum Chordata; class Amphibia; order Anura; family Bombinatoridae; genus Bombina; species Bombina bombina. Next base: position 67,588,906 of record NC_069504.1, on the reverse strand, counting down.
CCTGTTGGCTGCACTGCCATAACCGGTCCTTCACCAGGTCCCGCTTGCACCGCCACCTCGCTTCTCAATGTCACTCTGCCGCTCCTGCTGGTTCCCCTGACGTGTCCCTGTTCTTGTCTTCCAGTGTCTGTGTCCCCTCTGTCCGCTCTCCTTCTGCTGGGCGACCGCCCTCTGTCCTGCCTGCTCCTGGGTGCCAACCGTTCCACCCGCACCCAGGTAAGCGAACCGTCCTCCCAGCCTCTGGGCCCTCTTCGTAGGGGCGAACGTGATCTCCTGACACCTACTGCAAGCCCTGTCCCCGTGCCCGGGGCCCGGCCGTCATCCCGCCCTGCTCCTGATTCCGTAGTCTGCAGAGAAGGGGAAGAAGTGAAAACCCTGCCCCTCACCCTATCTCCCCTAACTGGCTGAGCAAGCTCACCCCTCCCCCCCTCTCTCTCCTAGGTCCCTGCTTCCTTCCCCCCGCTGCGGGGTCAACAATTGCAAAAGCTCAGTCAAGGCAGACATGTCACCTACCTGACTTGCCGTGACTGGTCCCGCCGATGTCCCTTCCATAGGATCCTCCTCATCATCAAAGGCGCCGCTGGCATCCAATACCAGAACCGGCTCCGTCAACTGTTCCTGAGCCATGTTGCTTGCCTCCCTTGGGGCCTTCCCGGCCTCCATCTCCTGGAGCCCTTCATCTGCTTCCCCTGCAAACAAACAAAGATTAAATATCCCCATCCACAAATTAATTTCCCTTTTATTTTTTCCTTGTTCTCCCCGCCCCCCCCCCTGCCCTGGGATAAATCGGGCCCCCCCTTCAACTGGCCACCCATCTATGTTCCTCCCCGGTGAGCCCCCCTCCACCCTCCAATCGGTGCCTATCCCCACAGTTCCCCCTGGCCCAATCGCCCGCTTCTCAAAGCCTGCGTGCCCCCCAGCAGCCCCCCCTTTTTTTTCTTTTATAGCCCTTCCTCCTGAATTCAAATATTTTTTTGGGATTTACTTGGGTTCAAACCATAAGTCCCTGCAGCAGTGGAGCTAACCACTCAGCTACCTCACCCCCTTTACCCGGACTCATAGCCTAACCCCCTTTTGGGCATACCTATTGCTAGCCTGCCAAGGGGCAAAAAACACACCCAACCCCTCTTACTATTTATTTATTTATTTTACAACCTGCCTGGGCCCCCATATCCTTCCCTATCCTGATCCCCTGATCTCTCCTTTTCCCCCTCTCGGGAGGGCCAGACACCCCTTGAGCCAGCTGCCCCCTAACCTTATTACTGCTGCCTAAAAACCCTCTGAGCTGAAGCAGCCCCCCCCCCCACTCTATCCTCTCCCCGGTCGCTCATCACGCTGCTCCAGCCACAGCCCCCCCCGCTCCCCCTGGCCTGCCCGATCACTACACCCCCCCCCCGGGAAATCATGTTTGGCATACTGCGGCAACCCACCGCCGCCGCCCCCCCCTCCCTCCCGGTCATGCTTAGCCTTGCCTCCCGCCACAAATGTGCTACCAGTTGCGCTAACCTTAAGCCTCACCTACGACCGGGGCCTCAGTCCAGCCGCCACCCCCACGCTAACACCCGCACTGCCGCACTCTCAGGAACACCGCTCCTCCTCACACTCCCCCAGGACTTACCCCTGCTTCCTCTAGCGGGCCTGCCGCTCCGTCCGGACCTCCGTCCCCTGCTCGCGTTAGGCCGCTCCGGATGACGCCTCCCGATGACGTCATCGACCGGAGCCGTGCTAGGCCTTAAACCAGTCTCCTCCTGTAGCTGTCGCTCCCCGCTAGCAGCCGCAGCATCGCCTCGGCCGTGAGGCCCCCCTCCGGATCTTCTGGCTCTGCTTACCAGTTCACCCGGACTGAGCCTCTCTGGGGGCCTAGATCTTCGTGCAGGCCGCTCCCTGGTCCTGGGCCCTGTCAACCCCCCCCCTGCTGACACAGGGGGCTGCTCCCCCTCCTGCCCTGATGAAGGATTCCCAGCCAGCCGCTCCCTGATCCAGACAATGCCGTTGGTCCTGGCAGCCTGTAAGACCTGCTCCAGCAACTCTTCCATTCCGACCTGCAGGCAAGGTAAGTCAGACTCAGATCAGCTCCCTAACTTAGCCTGCCGTGCTGTCCAGGTTAAAAGAGGCCACCTGACTTCCTGTCTTGGGTATTTAACCCCCCCTCTCCTAACCCCACCTCTTGCCCTTACTTTCACCCCCAGTCCTTCCCTGTGGTGTCAATTGCTCCTCCCTTCCATCCTGTCATCCGGATCTGCCTTTTGCATGCAGTATCTAATTTTTATCAGTCAACTTCTGAAAGAGTGTGGTGCCTAGTCAACCATCCTCCATGTAAATCTGTAAGTCCAAAAAGTCAATAGTTGTCTTGCTTGCAGTAAATTTTTAATTTTGTTGGACAGCTGGAGTCATTCAGGGTCATCACCCATTCATTAAGTGCTTGTTCATCATCACTCCATAGGAGTAGTATATCATCAATATAGTGACAATAAAAAGTGACTCTGGGGTGTAAACAAACCTGTAGTAAGTTCTCTTCCACATATCCCATGTATAGGTTGTCAAAGGATGGCGTTCCAGTGAGTTGTAATGTATTTTCAAACCTGAAGTAGTTATTCTTTAAGCATTCTGTCAGTAGTAGTTGAATGAACTCAGCTGGAGGTCCCACATATGGGTACTTCTGTATGCATGTCATGACCACTTGTATACCCTCCTCTTGGGGGATCATAGTATAGAGACTGTTTACATCCATGCTTACTAAAAGGTCATCAGGTGTTATTTCTGTTAGTTTTGTTAATGTCTCTATCAGAGCCCAGAGGTCTCTCAGATAGGATCTCATACAGGGAGTGCAGAATTATTAGGCAAATGAGTATTTTGACCACATCATCCTCTTTATGCATGTTGTCTTACTCCAAGCTGTATAGGCTCGAAAGCCTACTACCAATTAAGCATATTAGGTGATGTGCATCTCTGTAATGAGAAGGGGTGTGGTCTAATGACATCAACACCCTATATCAGGTGTGCATAATTATTAGGCAACTTCCTTTCCTTTGGCAAAATGGGTCAAAAGAAGGACTTGACAGGCTCAGAAAAGTCAAAAATAGTGAGATATCTTGCAGAGGGATGCAGCACTCTTAAAATTGCAAAGCTTCTGAAGCGTGATCATCAAACAATCAAGCGTTTCATTCAAAATAGTCAACAGGGTCGCAAGAAGCGTGTGGAAAAACCAAGGCGCAAAATAACTGCCCATGAACTGAGAAAAGTCAAGCGTGCAGCTGCCAAGATGCCACTTGCCACCAGTTTGGCCATATGTCAGAGCTGCAACATCACTGGAGTGCCCAAAAGCACAAGGTGTGCAATACTCAGAGACATGGCCAAGGTAAGAAAGGCTGAAAGACGACCACCACTGAACAAGACAAACAAGCTGAAACGTCAAGACTGGGCCAAGAAATATCTCAAGACTGATTTTTCTAAGGTTTTATGGACTGATGAAATGAGAGTGAGTCTTGATGGCCCAGATGGATGGGCCCGTGGCTGGATTGGTAAAGGGCAGAGAGCTCCAGTCCGACTCAGATGCCAGCAAGGTGGAGGTGGAGTACTGGTTTGGGCTGGTATCATCAAAGATGAGCTTGTGGGGACTTTTCGGGTTGAGGATGGAGTCAAGCTCAACTCCCAGTCCTACTGCCAGTTTCTGGAAGACACCTTCTTCAAGCAGTGGTACAGGAAGAAGTCTGCATCCTTCAAGAAAAACATGATTTTCATGCAGGACAATGCTCCATCACACGCGTCCAAGTACTCCACAGCGTGGCTGGCAAGAAAGGGTATAAAATAAGAAAATCTAATGACATAGCCTCCTTGTTCACCTGATCTGAGCCCCATTGAGAACCTGTGGTCCATCATCAAATGTGAGATTTACAAGGAGGGAAAACAGTACACCTCTCTGAACAGTGTCTGGGAGGCTGTGGTTGCTGCAGCACACAATGTTGATGGTGAACAGATCAAAACACTGACAGAATCCATGGATGGCAGGCTTTTGAGTGTCCTTGCAAAGAAAGGTGGCTATATTGGTCACTGATTTGTTTTTGTTTTGTTTTTGAATGTCAGAAATATATATTTGTGAATGTTAAGATGTTATATTGGTTTCACTGGTAAAAATAAATATTTGAAATGGGTATATATTTGTTTTTTGTTAAGTTGCCTAATAATTATGCACAGTAATAGTCACCTGCACACACAGATATCCCCCTAAAATAGCTAAAACTAAAAACAAACTAAAACCTACTTCCAAAAATATTCAGCTTTGAAATTAATGAGTTTTTTTGGGTTCATTGAGAACATGGTTGTTGTTCAATAATAAAATTAATGCTCAAAAATACAACTTGCCTAATAATTCTGCACTCCCTGTATTTGTTAACATAGGTTGCAAATTGTAGTCCAGAAATATGGCAAGTGGTAGGAGTAATGAGTCTCTGGTGGATATGATTGAATGGCCAGGAGGTGATCTTAATTCCTTATGAATCTTTGGTAGGGTGTACATAATAGGACTCACCGGGTGTGTGACTGTTAAAGAGTCTTTGATCTGGCTGTCAATCCAACCTTTCATATATGCATCCTTAACCATAGTGTCTATTTGTTGCTTAAGTTGGAGCATAGGATTTCAAGATAGTAATTTATAGGTGTTGTCCTCAGCCAATCGTTTCAAAATTTCAGCTTTGTAGTCGTGATAGTTTTGTATCACAACCGCACCACCCTTATCAACTGGGCGTATCACAATGTAAGCATTCATTGAGAGTTTCTTTACTGCCTCACTCTCTTCCTTAGTAAGATTGTGTTTAAAAGGAGTAGTCTTGCATTGCTCAAAAAGTTGTTCTGTGAGTGGGGTATAAGTGCAGATGTTGGGGTTGGTGGTAGCAGGGTCAAAGGTATAGGTGCTTTGAATGGGTATATTGTATCTTCTTTGGGTGAATTCTGAAAACAGTCACCTAGAATAATTTGCTGCTGGAACTTAATTTTATCAACAAACAGGGAGAAGTAATTATCAGCATAAAGGGAGAAGTAATCTATATGTGATGAGGGTACATATGACAATCCTTAATTGAGTACATGTTGTTCTATTTCAGTCAGGGTGTAGGAGATGATATTCACAACTATATCCTCCTTTGCCAAGGTTGGTAGGGGGGCATTCCTCCAAAGGCCTCCCCCTCTCATGTGTGGTCTGTGCCTCTGTGCTGATCTTGTAGTCACCCCTAAAAAAGGCTGTGAGGAGTGTTGTTGGGGTATCTAGCCCTGGGGTTCAGTATTCTCTGGGTCCGAGTCTGAGCTGGTGTCCACTGTATTCAATCTTTGATGTGTGTAAGCTCTTTGTCTCCTATTTCTCCTCATAATGTATCTGGAGCATTCTTCGTGTCCCAGTGTCTAGCGGTACAGTCTTTTTTATTTTTAGTCATCCATAACGTATGTTAATTTCTTGTTCTTAAAAGCCACTAATGCAGCATTGTACTCCTTAAGCTGGGTAGTTAGTTTGTCTGTCCAGTTCTCGCTTGTATCTTGTTGTAGTGTCAATTCTTTTTGTGTCTCAAATTGAAGTAGTTCCGTGCGTACATTCTGTAGCAGTACCCTGACTTCCTCCACTATCAGTAGCATCAAATCTAAAGAACACTTGTTGAGCACAGAGCCCTACCGCTTGCAGAATTCAGGGTTTGATCTGCCAATTAGACATGTGCAACGCTAAAAAAATTGTTTTGTTTCATTTAGTTTTCATTAGTTAAATAAATAAAAAAATTTCTGCAAATTAGTTATGTTAAGTTAAAAAAGATTTAACTAAACATAACGAATATCCCGGCGAATGCCAAAACAAAATTATCTAAAACCGCCGCCACCCACATTGCCGACACTAAATAAAGCTATTAACCCCTAAACTGTCGTCCCCCACATAATTGACACTAGCTAAACCTTTTAACCCCTAAACTGCCTCCCTCCCACATCACCAACACTACCTAAACCTATTAACCCCTAAACCGCAGTTCCCCAACATCGCCGACACTAACTAAATGACTAAATAAAGCTATTAACCTCTAAACCTCAGTTCTCAGTTCAACATCGCCGACACTAACTAAATCTATTAACCCCTAAACCGCCATTCCCAAACATCGCTGACACAAACTAAACCTATTAACCCCTAAACCGCAGTTCCCTTACATCGCGGACACTAACTAAAACACTTACGGCTAGATTTAGAGTTTGGCATTAGCCGTCAAAACCAGCGTTAGAGACTCCTAATGCTGGTTTTGGGCTACCGCTGGTATTTGGAGTCTTGTAGGTAAGGGTCTAACGCTCACTTTGCAGCCGCGACTTTTCCATACCGCAGATCCCCCTACGCCATTTGCGTATCCTATCTTTTCAATGGGATCTTCCTAATGCCTGTATTTAGAGTCTTGGCTGAAGTGAGCGGTAGAGCCTCTACCGACAAAACTCCAGCCGCAGAAAAAAGTCAGTAGTCTGGGCTAACGCCGGTTCATAAAGCTCTTAACTACTGTGCTCTAAAGTACACTAACACCCATAAACTACCTATGTACCCCTAAACCGAGGTCCCCCCACATCGCCGCCACTCTATTAAAATTTTTAACCCCTAATGTGACGACCGCACACCGCCGCCACCTATGTTATCCCTATGTACCCATAATCTGCTTCCCCTAACACCGCCGACCCCTATATTATATTTATTAACCCCTAATCTGCTGCCCCCAACGTCGCCTCCACCTACCTACAATTATTAACCCCTAATCTGCTGACCGGACCTCACCGCTACTATAATAAAGTTATTAACCCCTAATCCGCCGCAATCCCGCCTCACTAACCCTATAATAAATAGTATTAACCCCTAATCTGCCCTCCCTAACATCGCCGACACCTAACTTCAAGTATTAACCCCTAATATGCCGACCGGACCTCACCGCTACTCTAATAAATTTATTAACCCCTAAAGCTAAGTCTAACCTTAACAATAACACCCCCCTAAGTTAAATATAATTTAAATCTAATTAAATAAATTAACTCTTATTAAATAAATTATTCCTATTTAAAGCTAAATACTTACCTGTAAAATAAACCCTAATATAGCTACAATATAAATAATAATTATATTGTAGCTATTTTAGGATTTATATTTATTTTACAGTCAACTTTGTATTTATTTTAACCAGGTACAATAGCTATTAAATAGTTATTAACTATTTAATAGCTACCTAGTTTAAATAATTACAAAATTACCTGTAAAATAAATCCTAACCTAAGTTACAATTAAACCTAACACTACACTATCAATAAATTAATTACATACAAATACCTACAAATAAATACAATTAAACTTAACACTACACTATCAATAAATTAATTACATGAAATACCTACAAATAAATACAATTAAATAAACTAACTAAAGTACAAAAAATAAAAAAAGCTAAGTTACAAAAAATAAAAAAATTAATTACAAACATAATAAAAATATTACAACAATTTTAAGCTAATTACACCTACTCTAAGCCCCCTAATAAAATAACAAAGCCCCCAAAATAAAAAAATGCCCTACCCTATTCTAAAATTAAAATATAAAAGCTCTTTTACCTTACCAGCCCTTAAAAGGGCCTTTTGTGGGGCATGCCCCAAAGAATTCAGCTCTTTTGCCTGTAAAAATAAACATACAATACCCCCCCCAACATTACAACCCACCACCCACATACCCCTAATCTAACCCAAACCCCCCTTAAATAAACCTAACACTAAGCCCCTGAAGATCTTCCTACCTTGTCTTCACCATGCCAGGTATCACTGATCGTTCCAGGCTCCGAAGTCTTCACCCAAGCCCAAGCGGGGGCTGGAGATCCATCATCCGGCTGAAGTCTTCTATCAAGCGGCAAGAAGAAGTCCAGAAGAGGCTCCAAAGTCTTCACCCTATCCGGGCAGAAGAGGAGATCTGGACCGGCAACCATCTTCATCCAAGCGGCATCTTCTATTTTCATCCGATGACGAGCGGCTCCATCTTGAAGACCTCCGGCGCGGATCCATCCTCTTCTTCCGACGTCCTAAGTCCGAATGAAGGTTCCTTTAAATGACGTCATCAAGATGGCGTCCCTCGAATTCCGATTGGCTGATAGGATTCTATAAGCCAATAGTAATTAAGGTAGGGAAAATCTGATTGACTGATTGAATCAGCCAATCAGATTGAGCTTGCATTCTATTGGCTGTTCCGATCAGCCAATAGAATGCGAGCTCAATCTGATTGGCTGATTGGATCAGCCAATCGAATTGAACTTGAATCTGATTGGCTGATTCCATCAGCCAATCAGATTTTTCCTACCTTAATTCCGATTGGCTGAATCCTATCAGCCAATCGGAATTCAAGGAACGCCATCTTGTATGACGTCATTTAAAGGAACCTTCATTCGGACTTAGGACGTCGGAAGAAGAGGATGGATCCGCGCTGGAGGTCTTTAAGTTGGAGCCGCTCGTCATCGGATGAAGATAGAAGATGCCGCTTGGATGAAGATGGTTGCCGGTCCGGATCTCCTCTTCTGCCCGGATAGGATGAAGACTTTGGAGCCTCTTCTGGACTTCTTCTTGCCGCTTGATAGAAGACTTCAGCTGGATGATGGATCTCCAGCCCCCGCTTGGGCTTGGATGAAGACTTCGGAGCCTGGAACGATTGGTGATACCTGGCATGGTGAAGACAAGGTAGGAAGATCTTCAGGGGCTTAGTGTTAGGTTTATTTAAGGGGGGTTTGGGTTATATTAGGGGTATGTGGGTGGTGGGTTGTAATGTTGGGGGGGTATTGTATGTTTTTTTATTACAGGCAAAAGAACTGAATTCTTTTGGGCATGCCCCGCAAAAGGCCCTTTTAAGGGCTGGTAAAGTAAAAGAGCTTTTCAATTTTTATTTTAGAATAGGGTAGGGCATTTTTTTATTTTGGGGGGCTTTGTTATTTTATTAGGGGGCTTAGAGTAGGTGTAATTAGCTTAAAAATGTTGTAATATTTTTATTATGTTTGTAATTAATTTTTTTATTTTTTGTAACTTAGCTTTTTTTATTTTTTGTACTTTAGTTTATTTAATTGTATTTATTTGTAGGTATTTCATGTAATTAATTTATTGATAGTGTAGTGTTAGGTTTAATTGTAACTTAGGTTAGGATTTATTTTACAGGTAATTTTGAAATTATTTTAAATAGGTAGCTATTAAATAGTTATTAACTATTTAATAGCTATTGTACCTGGTTAAAATAAATACAAAGTTGCCTGTAAAAATAAATATTAATCCTAAAATAGCTACAATATAATTATTATTATTTATATTGTAGCTATATAAGGGTTTATTTTACAGGTAAGTATTTAGCTTTAAATAGGAATAATTTATTTAATAAGATTTATTTTATTTCGTTAGATTTAAATTATATTTAATTTAGGGGGGTGTTAGAGTTAGGGTTAGACTTAGCTTTAGGGGTTAATACATTTATTAGAGTAGCGGTGAGGTCCGGTCGGCAGATTAGGGGTTAATTATTGTAGGTAGCTGGCAGTGACATTGTGGGGGGCAGATTAGGGGTTAATAAATATAATATAGGGGTCTGCGGTGTTAGGGGTAGCAGATTAGGGGTACATAGGTATAATGTAGGTTGCGGCGGTGTACGGAGCGGCAGATTAGGGGTTAAAAAAAATATGCAGGGGTCAGCGATAGCGGGGGCGGCAGATTAGGGGTTAATAAGTGTAAGGTTAGGGGTGTTTAGACTCGTGGTACATGTTAGGGTGTTAGGTGCAGACTTAGAAACTGTTTCCCCATAGGAAACAATGGGGCTGCGTTAAGAGCTGAACGCTGCTTTTTTGCAGGTGTTAGGTTTTTTTTCAGCTCAAACTGCCCCATTTTTTTTAAGCTGGCCGCGTCCGTAAGCACCGCTGGTATTGAGAGTTGCAATGGCGGTAAATATGCTATACGCTCCCTTTTTGGAGCCTAACGCAGCCCTTCTGTGAACTCTAAATACCAGCGGTATTTAAAAGGTGCGGGAGAAAAAAAGCCAGCGTTAGCTAAGCGGGTCGTTACCGACAAAACTCTAAATCTAGCCGAAAATAAACCAATTAAACACTAAACCACCATTCCCAAATGTCGCCAACATTAACTAAACCTATTAACCCCTGAACCGCGGTTCCCCAACATCGCAGACACTAACTAAACCTATATTGACCCCTAAACCTATCACCCCCTAACTTTAACATTATTAAAATAGACCTAAATTAAAGATACAATTATTAACTAACTACCTATTTAAAAATAAATACAAACTTACCTGTGAAAAAAAAAAAAAACCTAAGATAGCTACAATATAACTATTTACTAACTACCTAGTTAAAATAAATACAAACTTACCTGTAAATCAAAAATAAAACCTCAGCTTAAAGGGACACTGAACCAAAAAAATTACTTTCGTGATTCAGATAGAGCATGAAATTTTAAGCAACTTTTCAATTTACTCCTATTATCACATTTTCTTCATTCTCTTGGCATCATTGCATGCAATGAATGTAAGTTTAGATGCCCAATTTTGGTGAACAACCTGCGCTGTCCTTGCTAATTGGTGGATAAATTCATCCACCAATAAAAAAGTGCTGGACAGAGTTCTGAACCCCAAACAACGCTTAGATGCCTTCTTTTTTAAATAAAGATAGCAAGAGAACGAATAAAAAATGATAATATGAGTGAATTAGAAAGCTGCTTAAAATTGCATGCTCTATCTGAATCATGAAAGAAAAAATTTGGGTTCAGTGTCCCTTTAAACTAAAAAAACTAACATTACTAAAAATAAAAAAAACTAAGATTACTAAAAAATTAAAACTACAATTACAAAAAGTAATAAACACTAAAATTACAAAAAATAAAAAAATTGCCATTACAAAAGATAAACAAAAGTATCACACCCCAAAATAAAAATCCCTAATCTATAATAAACTACCAAGGACCCACAAAATAAAAAAAACATAACTAAAAAATAACAACTAATCTACCCATTACCCTGAAAATAGTATTTGTATGGGCATTCAGCTCTTTTACTGCCCTTAAAAGGGCATTCAGCTCTTTTTCAGCCCATTAAAATAAAAAAGCCCTAATCTAAAAATAAACCCCCCCAAAAAAAAAAAAATTACACTAACCCCAAGTCTAGCGAACGATTTTCATCACAGCGGTGAAGAATTTTCATCCAGGTGGCTCCATCTTCCTCCATTGCGGGACCGTAATTTTCTTCATCCCTGCGGAGGTGGAGTGGTCGATGCGCAGAGGTGGAGCGGTTGATGCACGGAGGCAAAGATCCAGGCAGAGTTCCATCGGTTCGACGTGGAGGTCCTCTTCATGCGATAGTCTGCCACACTGTGAGAATTCAATGCAATGGACCTCTTTTATATTGGGGTACCATTGCATTCCTATTGGCTGAAAAATTCAAATCAGCCAATAGGAATTAGAGCTGCTTAAATCCTATTGGCTGATTTGAACAACCAAATAGGATTTAAGCAGCTCCCATTCTTATTGGCTGATTCAAATAAAAAAACCCTCTGTAATGCTTATGGTATATTCCACTATCAGACCGAACTTGGCTAGTAGTCTTCTTATCCCGGCGATGAGCCAGAATGATAGGGAATATCCCAGAGCAGAGAAAGTTTGCAAGATGAGGTAAGCGGCACTCACCACAGGCAGGATAGTCTTCGGCGGCAACAGGCAGGTAAACCACTAGAATGGTCCGGCAGGCAGGGTTTGGCAATGGTTAAGCAGTCCAGAGGTGAAGCACTAGGATGGTCAGTCAGGCAGGGCTTGGCAACAGAGAGGCAATACAGAGCAATAGGGGTTAATCAAGCAGAGTAGTCAGATGGACAGGGATCAGCAGCAGTAAATCAATCCAGCAGTTTAGGGGTTAACAGGCTGAGTGGTCAGACAAGCAGAGTTCAGCAGCAGTAAATCAATCCAGCAGTTTAGGGGTTAACAGGCAGAGTGGTCAGATAATCAGAGGTCAGCAACAATATAACAGTCAAGCAAACAGCAATGATAACACCCAGGAGAACACTAAGTAACACCTATACTTGGGCAGTGATAGGTAGCAAGTGAGTAACTTACATAGGCACAGGGTTCGTGCCACAGGAGATCCTGACCGGCTTTAGAATGGAGGAAGCGTGCGGCGATGACGTCACCACCGCATGCAGAGAGGAGCCAACTCCCCCCTAGGCAATGAGCAGAACAGCAGGTGCAGTGTCCCTAGCAATAGCTAGAGCAGCACGACAACCTCCACGTCGGACCAATGGACTTCCGCCTGGACCTCCGTCTCCATGCATCCACCGACTGCTCTACCTCTGCTGGGATGAAGATAGAAGATGCTGGTCCCACAATGGATACAAATGGAGCCGCCTGGATGAAGATGCCTCGCAACTGTGAGTACTGATATTGGGGTTAGTGTAAGGTTTTTTTTTTTTTTTTGCAGTGTTTTTTTTTTAAATTGGGGCTTTTTTTATTTTAATGGCCGAAAAAGAGATGAATGCCCTTTTAAGGGCAGTAAAAGAGCTTAATGCCCTTTTAAGGGCAATGCCCATACAAATGTCCTTTTCAGGGCAATGGGTAGATAAGTTTTTTTTAGTTAGTTTTTTTTATTTTGCGGGTTTGGGAGGTGGGGGTTTGTAATGTTAGGGGGTGTTTGTTTTATTTGTTTGCAAAAGAGCTGTTAACTTTAGGACAATGCCCTACAAAAGGCTCTTTAAAGACCCTTAGTAGTTTAAGTAGTTTATTATAGATTAGGGTTTTTTATTTTTTGGTGTTTTTTTTTTTTTAAACGGGGTATTAGAATAGGAATAATTTTTATTATTTTTGATAATTTATTTTTGTAATGGTAGTTTTTTTATTTTTTGTAATTTTAGTGTTTATTATTTTTTGTAATTGTAATTTTAATTTTTTAGTAATATTAAGTTTTTACTTTTAGTAATGTTAGGTTTTATTAGTTTAAGCTAAGGTTTCAGTGTCCCTTTAATCTTAGGTTTTATTTGTATTTCACCAGTAAGTTTGTATTTATTTTAACTAGGTAGTTAGTAAATAGTTATATTGTAGCTAGCTTAGGTTTTATTTATTTTTTCATAGGTAAGTTTGTATTTATTTTTAAATAGGTAGTTATTTAATAATTGTAACTTTAATTTAGGTCTATTTTAATTATGTTAAAGTTAGGGGGTGTTAGGTTTAGGGGTTAATAGTTTAATTTAGGTTGTTGCAAAGTGGGGGCCAGCGGTTTAGGGGTTAATAGGTTTGGTAATGTTTGCGATGTTTGGGAACAACTGTTTAGTTAATAGGTTTACTTAGTGTTGGTGATGTTTGGGAATGTCGGTTTAGGGGTTAATAGGTTTATTTCGTGTTTCAGTTAGTGTTGGTGATGTTGGGGAACTGCAGTTTAGGGGTTAATAGGTTTAGTTAGTGTCGGCGATGTCGGGGAACTGAGGTTTAGGGGTTAATAGCTTTATTTAGTGATTTAGTTGGTGTCGGCAATGTCAGGAAATGGCAGTTAAGGGGTTAATAGCATAATTTAGTGATTAAGTTAGGGTCAGTGATGTCGGGGAACTAAGGTTTAGACTAGAACAATGAAAAATTCTGAAAAATATGAATAATGGATCCGAAATTTCGGAAACTGAATTATTCCTTTTCTGCATTTTTGGGGGATTTTAGTTATGGTGCCGTTTTGGAAATTTTTATGCATTCGAAACTCTGAATCGGCCAAAATTCGGCCGAATACGAAAACTGGCCGAAACCAAACGCACATGTCTATTGCCAATAGTAGGATTTTTTTTTTTATTGGAAGCCTGTTGGGATCTGGCATTTCCTGTGGTACTCTGATATATATGTCCCATGCAATTTTAGGTCTATTTCTTTCTGTTTCAGTTTTTCTGTAGAAACAGGGTCTGCGCCGCTTCATCCATAGTTGTAGGCAATTCAGTGACAAACAGCTGCATCTCCTTCTGTGAGAGTAAGAGTCTCTGCCCCCTCAATTTCTTTTGGTATAGAGGGGGTGGTCGTAGTTTGACTCAAATTCATAGGTTGGCTTAAAGTTGAAGCAATCATAGTGGTAATTTATACCAATCCCAATGTCCCAAAACAAAGTGTGCTCAGTGATGTGGTGGTGGGTGCAACAGAGATACCACCGTTCCAGGTGGTGGGTGCAACAGAGATATTCAATAAATCCTGATCATAAAGTATAGGGTATTATAAATGAGGTAGGAACATTTGAGTAGCTATGGTTAAAACACCGTTGTATTACAATGTTAGGTGTATATAGGACTAAGAACTATGTATCAAATGCAACCTTCTATCCATGTTGTAAAAAGTGTATAAATAAATGCTGGAAGTCTCATAGCAATGGCTCCTCTATAGTATTAAACACCATAGCATGCAAATAATTTGCAAATAATTACATAGCAAGAAAAAATTCCAGAGATAAGAAAAGACATTACTAAATAAAAAAATATATAGAACAACAATTGTGACAGAATGTCATAGCACTAAGGAATGTATAGTGACCTAGAGGGCTAAAGTCATTACAGAACCAATATAAGTCAAATCAAGAAATGCCGGTACAAAAACAAAGACAGGTACAGAACCAATAGATGAAAATAGAGCAATGGAAAAGAGGGAAAAGAATGGGGAAAAAATCATAAGAAAAAAATAAGGAAACAGGGAAAAAAGAGAAATGTACAGACAAAATGTATCAAATCCCCACAAAGAGATCCCTCAAAAAAGTTACTTGTAGAGGTCATATAGAGATAGCAAGCAACAATGTTACAGGAAACAATGCTAGTCCACAGCTGCTTTGAGACCTCTTAGATGGACTATGTCCAATTTATAGATCCATCTTGCCTCTATTTGTAGGAGTAATTTGTTCCTATCACCACCCCTGGGCAATGGTGGGACATGGTCGATCAATTGGAACCTTAAGTCCTTTAACATGTGTCCTTTTTTGGCAAAATGCCTTGTCACTGGTTGGTCACTTCCCCATTATGGTTCACCATTCATTTCTTTATGTCATCTGATGTCTTGCCCACGTAAAACAAACCACAGATGCAGCTCAACATGTATATTACATATGGGGTAGTGCATGTGTGGAAGTGTTGCATTTGGTATCTTCTGTTGGTATGGGGATGTCTGAAATTATTCCCTTGAATAATTGAGTGGCAGGTGACACAGCTGGGACAACTATAGGATCCTCTATTGGTAGGTTTTAACCAGGATTAATTTTTGTAACAATGATGAGGGTCTGTCAAAACTAACAGATCACGCAAACTTTTACCACACTTGAATCCCACCCTTAGTGGAGCATGTTCTTCATACGGTAAAGATGAATCACTTTTAATAATGTGCCAGTCTTAGTTCAATAGATTACCCATCCTCCTCAGTTGTGGGGAGTAGGTGGTGGTGAAATTAATTCTTATAGTGTTATCTTTATTTTTTGTGGCTGTCATTAGATCTTTCTGTGTCACTTGTGTGGCTTCTATTTTGGCCACCCTGATGTCTTCATTGTTATATACTTGAATATATCCAGGACATATTTGAAAATGAGAGAAATCTCAATATATCCTTCCTTGTAAAATATTTTATAAATAAATAAATAAATAATTTCCCCTCACAGCAAACTTGTCTTCCATTAGTTGCAACTAGAGAATCTTCTGTGTATCAGATGATTAATTTCTTGCAACCCTCAGCATCTGCCACTCAATGATTCAAGGGAATAATTTCAGACATGCGCACACCAACAGAAGATACCAATTACAACACTTCCTGACATGCACTACCCCATATGTAATATACATGTTGAGCTGCATCTGTGGTTTGTTTTACGTGGGCACGACATCAGATGACATAAAGAAATGAATGGTGAACCATCAAAATGCCATTCCTGCTGTCATAGACAAAGGGAGATGTGACCAACCAGTGGCGAGGCATTTCATTGAAAGAGGACACACGGTAAAGGACTTAAGGTTCCAATTGATCAACCTTGTCCCACCATTGCCCAGGGGTGGTGATAGGAACAAATGACTCCTACAAATAGAGTCATGCTGAATCTATAAATTTGACATTGTCCATCCAAGAGATCTCAATGCAAGTGTGGACTGGCATTATTTCCTGTAACATTATTGCTTGATATCTCTATATGACCTCAACAAGTAACTTTTTAACTTTTTTTGAGGGATCTCTTTGTGGGGATTTGACACATTTTGTATGTACATTTTGTCTGTATATTTTTCTTTTTTTTTCTTTTTTCCCTCATTTTTACTTAATTTTTTCTTATGATTTTTTTTCCAATGTTTCCCCTCTTTTTCATTGTTCTATTTTCATATAATATTCTGTACATGCCTTTGTTTTTGTTCCGGCATTTCTTGGTTTTACTTATATTGGTTCTGTAATGACTTTAGCCCTCTAGGTCTCTATACATTCCTTAGTGCTACATTCTGTCACTATTATTGTTTTATATTTTTTTTATTTAGTAATATATTTTCTTATCTCTGGAATGTTTTCTTAGATTGCTATATAATTATTTGCAAATTATTTGCATGCTATGGTGTTTAATACTATAGAGGAGCTGTTGCTATGAGACTACTAGTTTATTTATACACTTTTTACAACGTAGATAGAAGGTTGCATTCAATACATAGTTATTAGTCCTATATACACTTAACATTGTAATATAACCGTGTTTTAAACATAGTGACTCTAATTTTCGTACCTCATTTACAATACCCTATACATTATGATCCATCCGATATATAGCCACCTGATTGCTAATGCCGTAGCCATCTTATTTGTATATATCTACACTTTATTCTTTATTGATTGGCCACCTTGATTTCATCTTTTCGATTCTTTCTGACATTGTATCATTGAGGACCTATCTGTTGGTATAGCGCAACATGCCCTTACTGAGTTGATGAGTGAGTTCTCCCACAATTGTTTCAGAATATACATAATACAGTACTAGTAGTACCTGCATTTATCAAGTATTGGCACTGATGTAGATTATGTTTTTACCCCTGTAGATTATGTTTGACAATTTTTAACATGAGAGCTATCCATCATAATTATCACTATCAGATCCCGGTATTGATTCTATATACACAGATATAACTTCAGAGAACAATCTAATTAAGATACACCTTTTACATACTAGTATTTTAGTTCACTTTCTTTTTATTACACTTGATGCATTTTGTGGTTGTGTGCTTGTTATTTACATCACCAGGGTAACCCTTTTGGCGTTTTTTTGGTCAGTGGGAGGGGTTTCATTCTGTTTAAAATGTTGGTTTTATCTTGCACAATTGTTGGTCTGATGAAGGGGTGAACACCCTGAAACGTCACTATGGAATAAAGATTGTATCACTTGATAAGACCAGTGAGTGCTTTGTCTAAATGCTCTGTGAATCTATCTGAGCACCCTGGCATTTGATTGAACTGTTAGTGAGAGTGCACCTATCTCAATATATATATAATCTCCAGCTGACTTGTATAAGGCTGTATCCCAGGAACTTGTGAAAGTTGTTGGCTCTGAGGAATATGATGTTTCTGTTCTTTCAAAAGTGGAAAACAAAAGGAAAAGCACTCAATAGTGCAGAAATTCCAAAGATGGAGATAATTAAAATAATTATCACAAATGGTTATTTACTTGTAAAGTTGCACTGTGAAAAAGTGCATATAGAGCAGGCTGGGCCTCACAGTCTCCAGCTTACAATTTAATAAAAGTATAAGGTAAATATAAAAATATATGCAACGCGTTTCTCAGCTTAAACTAGCTGTTTCTTCAGGTATCAAATTTTGAATGGGGATATTCAATCTAATTATAAATGTTCAAAAAATGGAAATAACATTTGATTGCCGAATTTTAATGGATTTACCGGGAATATTCATTAGACCAAAATAATTGCACAGTCAGCACATTTGCCCATCCCTACTTGCAATGCATGTGTCAAATGTTATGTTGCTTATATATTATTATCCTTCAAAGTGTTCAGTGCAATTCTCTGGCATCATATCCTAGTCATCCTGTGTTTTATGGAATCTCTTGGGTAAGGTGTTATGTGGCATGGGTACAATTAACCTAATTTGCTCCAAAACCGTAGAGATATGTTTGTATGTCACTTTAAGGAATTAGAAAATGGAAATTATCGGTATAGTGGGAATGTGTGTATGTTGGGTTATTAATTTCACTATCTTTTATTAGTGTAGAAGTATTATTTAATAAAAAATGTTACTGTAATGTATCAAACATGAAGGAAGCATTTGTATTTGTGTTTTGACACTGTTTCCCAGTGTTAACCAATATGTCACTTGGTAGTGCATGTGTGCTTTGTGAATGTGGAAAACCAGTTTTCGATTCTCAAAATATTACTGGTTAAAAATTTGAAAAGTGTTGCCCTGGGTTTATAAAGTCTCTTTAGCTGTGCGATTTAGTAAGTGAAAATAGCTTTGTTAATATGTTGTTAATTATTATGGATTGATAATTATCGTGGCTTTGAATTGTGATCAGCCAATCAGGACTGGTGCATGTTATGTATAGGACCATTTTTTTTCAGCAAACCAATAATGTAAAAGTACTGCTGATAAACAATGAAAATGTTTTATCAACATTGAAAAATTCTCATTGGCAGTTTTTAACATGCAGGTAATTATCAACCCCAAGACTATCCCTGCAATAGTGTAATAATAAAATATTTTTACATTTACTTTTAAGTTACATTTTTTTATATTTTATTTTTATTTATTTTTGTATTAAAACTACAGTACAAAAAGTAAATAATTACATTTGCAACTGAGTAGTACAGTACCTGTATCGGTTATTAATTTGGAAACTGAAATAAAGGCATCATTGGCAACATTTCATTTTAATGAAAATAAATATTACTCTAAACTAGACTTGTGCAGCACTGAATCATTTATTTAAGACAAATTACTCAAATTACTCTAAATGAATATTCTGAAAATATAGTATTTCAGAATATGTGTGCCACACTATTCGGTTTTCAGGTAATTGAAAACAAAACAAATACTGAATATTCGTTAACATTTACCCTTGTTTTTGTAAAAACAAAAGTAAATGCTCTCTAATCCTTTCAACTTGATGCCTACCAGTAGTGCATTATTCCTCTTCTTCTTCATAGACTCCAGGGCCACGTTAATGCTCCTATTAGCACAGCTCCCCAGTGCGTTACAGGTATATTAGCGTGGCAGATCCCTTCTCCTTTAGTGCAGACGGGGAGGCATGTTAATCCTACCTTCTTCACAGAATCTAGGGCTGTAATAATAAGATAATTAAGTTCTGGACTCTGTGAAGAAGGGTCAGATTAGCATGCCCCTCCCACCTGAGTTTAAGAACAAGGAATCCACCACTCTAATGTACCAGCATGCTGGAGAGCTTTGCTAACCCTGGAGTCTATTAAGAAAAAGTGGATTATCATGGCGCTACAGTTAAATAATAAAACTAATTTAAAGAATAATGAAAATATTCATTAATGATAATATTTATTATAATTAATAATAAGAAATACAATGAATGAGGAATAAACAATTATAATCAATAACATAAACAAATATATGAAACTAATTCCAAAAAAAACTTTGATGAACACCCAGTCAGCTGCCCTTGTTTGGCTAGGCTGAATGCAATACTGTAGAAATTAAAATAAATTATCTTGGCACCATATAAGGCAATATTCTCTTAAAACCCAGTAAATATAATAGAATTAAAAAAAACTCATAAATCTGGAGCACCTTCTTGTGCTTCTAAAGCAGCACTGGGAATCCTGGAAAAAACATTTTATGGTAAGCACAAGTCAATTTTATGTATACTTTATACATGTACCATAATTAATAGAACAGGCTTAATTAATATGAAAATTGAAATTTATTTTGTTTAATAACAAAAATAATACATTGTTACAGTTTATTATATTATATATGTTAAGACTGAGGTCAAGAGGTTAATTAGTCTTACTTTGAAGATTTTTAACTTCTTTCTGGAGACATGAGCACCAAAACCATATACAATATTCAAGATGAGGTCTAACTAATTATCTACAAAGAGCCTGATGAAACAGTGTAATACTGAGAAACGTGTCGCTGGAAGTTAAGTGTTTGTTAAAGGGACACAAAACCCAATTTATTTCTTTATGATTTAGATAGAGCATGCAATGTTAACCAACTTTCTAATTTACTCCTATAATCAAATTGTCTTTGTTCTCTTGCTATCTTTATTTAAAAAGCAGGAATGTAAAGCTTAGGAGCCGGCCCATTTTTGGTTGATAACCTGGGTTATGCTTGCTTATTGGTTTGCTTACTGTATCCACCAATAAGCAAGCGCTATCCATGGTGCTGAACCTAAAATGGGTTGGCTCCTAAGCTTTAATTTCCTACTTTTAAATAAAGATAGCAAGAGAATGAATAGAAATTGACAGTAGGAGTAAATAAGAAAGTTGCTTAAAATCACATGCTATATCTGAATCATTAAATAAAAAATTTGGGTTTAGTATCCCTTTAATAAAACACTTTTTAACCTTATGCTACCTTGCACATTTCTTGGATAATACAGGTTTCTGCAGCACATGAGATTTGCTCATATTGAACTGGGTTTATTTCTTGCCGTTGGTGACCGGACGGATGGACATCCTTGTTCCTGAGACAGAAGGTGGGTCCGATTTATCAATGCTTCAACTGAAAAGTTGATCCGCCGTAGTTAACAAAGCGTCAAGCTCATGAAATGTATGACGTAATATACGCTCCCGCAAGATCAATCCAACGCCAATCGATGCTTGTGTTATTCGAGGGTAACACTGATAATCCACCTTCACATTCAAATCTATTTGACCCTCTTACCAAGTTATCAAATATTTAACAGGTACGCTTAGACGCAGTGTACCCATCATTCAAACTGCCAATCAATGGGAGTGTGAAAACACAGAAATGTTTGCGATAAGTTTTAGACACAGATAAAAATAAAACAACTACAAATATGTTAAAAAAAGGTGTTCGCTTTCTAAATCATGTTTTGGAATGTTAATGCACAACATTGTTCTTTAACACAGGCAAAAAATATAATGTTTAGGGCAAACCCCTATTCCTAGACATCTTTTCATTAAAGGATATCAAGAGAATGAAGCGTATTACAAAAAAATATATATACAATTTGTAAATCATATTTGGGAATGTTAATACACAACACTTCTTTAAAGGGACATGAAACCCAAAAAATGTATTTCATGATTCAGATAGAGAATACAACTTTCCAATTTACTTCTATTATTTAATGTGCTTCTTTCTCTTGTTATCCTTTGCTGAAATGTTTATCTAGGCAAGTTCATGTGCAGCAGAGAACCTAGGTTCTAGCTGTTGATTGGTGGAAAAACGAAAAATACAATATAGTTTACTCTTTGTAAATGTTTTTGGAATGTTAATACACAACATTGTTCTTTAATACAGTGATGTTTGTGAGTAAGAAAATTCTAACAATATGGCATTGACTGTAAGAAGTGTTTTCTGCATTTAGTTACCTTGAGAGGATATAGATAATGTGGGAGGTGGTTCCATATGATGTTACCTAACTGTAATCACACAAAATTAAACATATATATAAAATTGATCATCTAAGTCATATGTATGATATCCTTTAAATAAAAGTACAGATTACATTAACAGACATACTAATGACCATAAGCAATCACCAACCTTTTAACCAACAATTTCATGCTCTTTCCACGACGCATTCCTGAAAACCACAGTCATGCATTTGTCTATACTTATCTAGTAATGTGTGGCACAGCATTAATTAAGATAATTGCAGCAATCAATATGAAGCGTCCCCCTGCATTTACAGCTGGAGAACTTGTCATCTTGCAGTGGGTTCCATATGATTCTTGCAGTTGGTTCCATACAATGTTACCTTAACTGTAGTCAAACAAAATTAAACATATATAAAATTGATAATCTAAGTCATATGGATGATATCTTTCAAATAAAAGTACAGATTGCATTAAGAGACATACTAATAGTATTTAAATGAATTGTACCTATGGACAGTGCTGCAGAATATGTTGGTGCTTCATAAATAAAGTATAATAATAATAATAATAATACTAATGACCATAAGCAAGCACCAACCTTTTAATCAACAATTTCATGCTCTTTCCATAACGCAGTCATGAAAAAAATTAAAACCTGTCATAATTTTGTCTATTCTTAAATAGTCATGTGTGGCGCAGAAGTAATTAAGTTTATTACTGCAATCAATATGAGGTGTTCATCTGCTTTTACAGTTGTAGAACTTTGCATTATAAAAGGGTGTTGCAAACAACAAAGAATAGTTCAGTTCCATACTCAGTTCTGAACAATGGAGATCATGCATATGATTCAGTTCATGATACTCCATCGACGCAGAGCAAGACGAGTGATGATACAAGCTGTGAAGCATCAACGAAGATGCCTAAGGGTGCCGAGGGTTATCCTGCCTAGGATTGGCCTCCATGCACTAAGTGATAAAGTGTTAATCCATCGATTTTGGCTCAATCGGGTTTCTATTGAGAGCCTCTATATCGAAATCAAGGACTCTCTCGAACCACTGACTGCGAGGACTAGGGCAATTCCTGGGATGGCGGAGTTATTATCGGTCTTATATTTCTTGGCAACTGGATCGTTCCAAGCTGTGACAAGTATAGTCATTGGTATGAGCCAGGCAACCTTTTTTTGTAATCTAAAGGTTGTCCTTAATGCCTTGCACCAAAGGCTAGTCCATTTCTCCAAAACACAGGAGGAGTGGTATGATGTCAAACTCCAGTTTTATAAGCTTGCTGGGTTTCCTAAAATATTGGGGGGCGATAGATTGCACGCATAAATTGGTGCAGCCTCCAAGGGGAAGAGAGGAGCCATACCTGGACAGTAAGCAGAACCACTCGCTGAATATCCAGGTCATATGTGACGCCATGTTGAGAATCAGGAGAGACCGCTCTGGATTGCCTGGTTCTAGCAAACGATTCCTTCATCCTCCGGAATTCAGCCATGTATGATCGGTTCCAGGAGGGACAAATGCCAGGAGGTTTTTTAGTCAGTCTAGGTCAACTTTTTAGACTTTAAAATATATGTTGAGAATGATGAATTGAAATAAAAAAAACTTATTTAAAAAGATTGATTTAAATAATTATATTGGGTTAGATATCTGCCATCATAGAAGATGGATTGAGAATGTGCCAAAAGGGCAGTTTCATAGAATCACAAGAAACTGTAAAGATGATTATGTGTACTTTGAACAAACTAATATTTTGAAAGGCCATTTTCTAGAGAAGGGATTTGAAGAAGAAAAATGTAATATTGCAATTGAGGAAATTGGGGGTCTAGATAAACGTGACATGTTACATTATATGGAAAAGAAAAATTGGAATAATAATAATCTTAATTTAATTTTCAATTAAAATAACCAAAATAAAGAACTGAAAGAAATAATAGTTAGACATTGGGGTATATTAAAAAGAGACTCAATACTTAATTCATTCCTCCCAGATATACCTAATCTAATCTTTAAAAAAACACTCATTCTTAAAGACCATTTGACTAAAAGTTTAATCAGAGATAAGACATCAAATAATTGTTAACTGATATGAAAAGATTCAAATATTGCAGAAATTGTGTAGGTTGTAGTAATATATCGAACCAAAAAAATAGTAATATCTTCCATTCGAGAAATGGAAAGAGAAAATATGAGATTGAACAGTTAATTACCTGTAACAGTAGATATGTAATATACCTTCTGGTTTGTAGTTGCAATTTGTTTTATATAGGAAAAACTACTAGACTTCTTAAGATTAGGATATATGAACACATATATAACATAAAAAGGTTCACTTAAGCATCCTGTTTCTCTACATTTCAAAGAGAAGCATTATAGAGATCCTAGTGGACTAATTTTTATGGGTATTAGACAAATAGACAATCATTGGAGAGGTATAGATAAAGATAAGAAGCTTTCAAAGTCAGAAATTAAGTGGATTTGTTTAGCTCAACACTCTGAAACCATATGGCCTGAATGTGGGGTTCAAACTATGTCATTTTCTTACAGAATACGCCTCCCCCACACTTCCACTATATCCTGCCCTGACCTTGCTATAACCCACTATAACAATACTCTCTCTGCTGCACTTGACACTCTCGCTCCACCCCAACCTCGCAAAGCCCCACGTCGTCAGCTCCAACCCTGGCACTCCCAACAAACGCGTCACCTACAAAAATACTCCCACACTGCTGGACGTGTCTGGAGGAAATCCCGCTCTGAACCTGATTTCATGCACTATAAGTTCATTCTCTACTCTTACACCTCTGCCCTTCGCTTAGCTAAGCAAACCTACTTCTTTTCTCTTATATCCACTCACTCCTCAAACCCTAAAATACTCTTTTCCATTTTCAACTCTCTCCTCCACCCACCTGCACCCCCCCCCCCTCATCTGCATTTAGTGCTCAAGACCTTGCTGACTATTTTCTCAATAAAACACTTGCAATCCGAGGAAACATCACAACACAAACCTGCAATCTCCCAACTCCGCTCCCAGTCACCCCCTCTGCCACTCTCTGCACCCTCCTCCCAAACATTGAGAGTGAAGGGGCTTCCCTTTTGTCTTCTTCACACCTCACTACCTGCCCACTTGACCCTATTCCTTAACATCTAATTCCTCCTCTGTCTACCACCCTCACTCCGGCTCTTACTCACATATTTAACCTATCCCTTTCTACCGGCTCATTCCCTGCCTCCTTCAAACATGCGAAGTTCACCCATCCTCAAAAAACCCTCCCTCGACCCTAACTTCCTTGCAAAGTACTGCCCCATATCACTGCTCCCACTAGCTTCAAAACTCCTTGAAAAACTAGTTTTCAATCGCCTAACCCACTTCCTGTCCTCCAACTCATTGCTCGACCCCCTACAATCTGGCTTCCGTCCCCAACACTCAACTGAGACTGCCCTCAACAAGGTTACTAACGATCTCCTTTCTGCAAAAAACAAAGGCTACTACTCTATACTCATCTTACTTGACCTATCTGCTGCCTTTGACACTGTTGAGCATCCCCTTCTCCTACGGTCTCTCAGTTCTCTTGGTCTCTGTGACACTGCCCTCTCCTGGATTAACTCTTATCCCTCTAACAGATCCTTCTCCATCTCTTTTGCTGGTGACTCCTCCTCTCTATTGCCCCTGTCTGTTGGAGTACCTCAAGGCTCTGTCCTGGGTCCTCTATTCTTCTCTATTTACACTTCTTCACTGGATAAACTTATCAACAGCTATGGCTTCAGCTATAACCTCTATGCTGATGATACCCAGATCTACCTTTCCACCCCTGCACTCTCTCCTTCTGTCAACTCTCACATCAGCGACTGCTTATCTGGCATTTCCTCCTGGATGGCCTCTCACTACCTAAAAATAAATATGTCCAAGACCGAACTACTTCTAATTCCTCCCTCTAGCTCCACTCCAGTTTCTAATTTTTCTATCACTGTTGGCGGCACCACTATCTCCCCATCACCCCAAGTCCGCTGCCTCGGAGTCATGCTTGAATCAAATCTGTCCTTCATTCCCCACATCCAAATGCTCTCTTCATCCTGCCGCAACCACCTACGCAATATCTCCAAAATGTGTCCGTTTCTGAGTGCTGAAACTACCAAGCAGCTCATCCACTGCCTGGTAATTTCCCGACTTGATTACTGTAACAACTTACTAACTGGCCTCCCTCTCTCCCACCTCTCTCTTACCTCCAATCCATCCTAAATGCATCTGCCAGGCTAATCCACCTCTCTCGACGCTCTGTTTCTGCTGCACCTCTCCGTGAGTCCCTTCACTGGCTCCCCATTCACAACAGAGTTAAATTCAACATTCTCACCCTGACCTACAAAGCCCTCACCAATGCTGCCCCACCCTACCTGTCCTCACTCATCAACAAATATACTCCTGCCTGTCCCCTAAGATCCAACAACGACCTGCTTCTTGCATCCTCTATCATCACCTCCTCTCATTCTAGACTACAGGACTTCTCTCGTGCAGCACCAACCCTCTGGAACACACTTCCTCGAGATGTCAGACTTGCCCCTAACCTCTCCTCCTTTAAACGTTCCCTAAAGACCTTTCTGTTCAGGGAAGCTTATCACCCGGCTTATCAACAAACTTCAATTAACTAACAGTTGCCCTCTATCGCCTCACTAATATCATTCTCACCTCTGCAGTCCCCACCTCCTGTTTCCAATCCTCCTACCCATCTAGATTGTAAGTTCCCACGGGAATAGGGCCCTCAATTCCCCCTGTATTTGTCTGTAAAATTTTGTGTCTTATCGTATTGTTTCTCCACTGTACTGTTATCCTTGTACCCATGGGCAGCGCTGCGGAATCTGTCGGCGCTTTATAAATAAAGAAAAGTAGTAGTAGTAGTAGTAGTATATGCTGTCTCATTGCCCCTTATTTACATGTATTCCATTACCTTTAATTATGATAATGAATTTTATATTTCATAAATTGATAGAATCTAATGAATTAATAGAATTTGTAAGATTTTAAAGACTTTAAATTTTGTATAAACTTGGTTGAATTTTCCTTGATGAGATTAAATAGTCAGTCTATACGTTTTGTACAATGCAATACCATCTTAAATCTCCATTATAGCAAATACTGTGTGCTAATGAATTCATTGATTTTGTATAATTGTAGATCCCATATAAATTTGGTTGAATTTTCCTTGATACAATCAATAAGATAATCCATATGTTTCATATGGATGTTTTAAACAATGTAATATCACGTTAAATGTCCATCATAAGCACATACTGTTTGCCACTGGTTGTTGCTTGCTTTAAAGAAAAATCATCAGACCGCTAGATCAACACTCTTGAAAAGTCACAAGGAAGTTGCTAAACGTAGGTCGGGTAGCACATGGATACAGTGAGGGCCTTTCTCTGTGTATGAAGTGGTAACTTAAAAAGATACATTGTTTGCTTCAAAACAATCCATTACCATCCTGTTTGAAGACTTTGGATACAACTTCGGTTGTTACGCATATCCTCTGTAGCCCTTAGTGACTTAAAGTCCTGATATTCATTTTATATGTATAGTATGTTTTTATACTTTTAGTAAATCAACTTTTTACATAGCAGTTCCAGACCTTTACTTATTCCCTGATAGCCGATATCAGGTCTGCTTATATATCAGGAGCTAATGTCTAGCTCCTGAAAAGTGTATAAATCTAACAAATCAAATTTACATCTGTTATACACAGTATCACACTATATTCTTGTTCTTTATTTGTGGAGACACAATTACAGATTTCGATTTCACCAACACTGAGTGAACTGAGCCTGACAGCGTTGTGAATCAGGATTGCACAGCACTTGAGCTTAATATAGCTCAAGATTATGTGAGTAGAAGTTTGACAGATTGTCTTAATATTTATTCATTGTCACAGTACTGCACCATAATTTGATCTTTTTTATATTTTGAGATACCATGCTTTTGGAAATTTCCATGTCGTTGACACACAATATCCTTTTTATTAGTTGTATCACATTTATTATTGTAAATCTTTGTTTGTGAGTATTAGTTATTTATCACCAGAGGGTATTCTAATAGGTAAATATTTCTAATATTTTTTTATGTATATGTCAGGATCCTATATGCTCTGCTCGTACTAAAATGCAAACTGCACGGCAGGGATGTCACTGGTGATCTTCTGTTTGGGCCCTGTCTGGTATTGAACCTGGGGCTGCAGGATCAAAGACCAGTTTGCTATGTCTGCACCACTGGAGAATGTTTACCTGCCAGGGTTTATGCAGGAATATTATCAGCAGTAAGTGTGTCTCTCAGCTCCACCCTCTCTGGATGCTAACCAATCAGGGAGTTTGCTTTTGTATTACAAGTCTGTTCTGTTTCTGCTTGTTGCTGGACTTCCTGCTGGTGACCTTGTCTGTGTTTGGAAACATGCTGCCTACCTTGAATCTTGGACTGTTTCTGCAATTAGCACTGTTAGTATTACTGCTTTGACTTTACCTGTTGCAAGTTCCCTGGTCCAGTACTTAACTGCCTGCTGTGCCTATGTGTTTACTTGTATATTTAAATAATAAAGCACTACTTTGCTGCTGCTTGCAGCTTGTATTCAGCACCATTGTATTCACCTGCTGTAAAAACTGTTTGTTTATCTGGCTTCTGAGTCTAAGCACCTATACTGTGACACTCTGTGTATCCTGAAGCCAAGCGTCTCTGCCTGTGAGACTAAAACACCTCTTCTTGAGTACCTGTATACTCACTTGGCTGCTGAGACTAAACCACCTCCACTGTGAGATCTGTATGTTTACTTCTGCTGCTGAGACTAAACTCCACTGCTGTAAGAACTGTATGTGTATCTGGCCCTGCTGAAACAAGTACCCTTAAAGAGATACTTGAGTATGCTCTTGAACCAAGCATACTTAATTTGGTACCCACATATGCTCTCCTTCTCTTGAATCCAAGAACTCGTACCTTGATAACCCACGTATGCTCTCTAGCTCTTAAAACCAAGCATACTTCCCTTCATACCCACATATGCTCTCCTAGCTCTTGAAACAAAGCATACTTACTTTGATAGCCACATATGCTCTCCTTGCTCTTGAATCCAAGAATCGTACTTTGATACCCCACGTCTGCTCTTCTAGCTCTTGAAACCCAAGCATACTTCCCTTCATACCCACATATGCTCTCCTTGCTCTTGAAACCAAGCCATACCTAATTTTGATACCCACATATGCCTCTCCCTTGCTCTTGACTCCAAGAATCGTACCTTGATACCCATGTAGGCTTTCCTTGCTCATGAAACCAAGCATACATCCCTTGATACCCAAGTATGCTCTCCTTGCTCTTGAAACCAGTATACTTCCCTTGATACCCCAGTATGCTCACCTTGCTCTTGAAACCAAGTATACTTGCCTTGATACCCACGTATGCTCACCTTGTTCCCAGAAATTAAGTACCTCTACCGTGATACCTGTGTATGCTTACTCTGCATCCTGAAAGCCAAGTCCTCACTAACAGTAGCCCGCTGTGTAGTCTGTGCTTGTTGAGAGACCTTGTGCCTATTATTTCTTTGGGTATTTTATTCCCTCTTTCCCCAAACCAACTATATTATTGTTATAATTTTGCTTTAGTAAGTGTTCACAAGAAAAGACTTTCTTTGTCCTTTGAATCATTCCTGCATTCTGAGTTCCATACACACACCACAACACAGGTAGGATCAGAGTGCGCTACAATAAGGCGCACTTTGCAACAAGATCTGTGATTGAGGGCACTTTTGGCATATTGAAGAGCCAGTTTCCCGATGTTTGGATAGCTCCGGCGGGGTTCTTCAGTACCCCCCCCACTAATTTTTGCACTATTACAGCAAAATGCTGCAATAGGAGTCCCAAGTTCGAGCAGACTGTAATTCATGGGTTGTTAGGCCAATAATGGTGTCATGATTAACTGTGTAACATACCAGTATGTTTATTTTTGTAATATTATTTTACAATATCTGCATTTTTCCCAAAATATGTTAATTTTGGATATTTAAATATTGACTTTGAAAATTTGTCCAAACAATATCTTGAAAAAATATCTTCAAATAAAAAGGGCCTTCTTGTAGTGTACAACTTGACTCCTGTTTTTTCATTCCTAAATTGTTTTCTTGGATTGTCAATATATTTGTGCAGACATAAATCAGCAAAATATTTGTAAACATGGTTTTAATCTCTCATGTTTGGGAATGTTAAAGTGACAGCATAGTCAAAATTAACCCTTCATGAATCAGATAGGTCATGTAATCTATAAGCAACATTCTTGTTTAGCTTTTTCTTCTAATGTGCTTTGTTCTCTTTGTATTCTTAATTTTAAAGATACACCTAGATAGGCTCATATGATAAATCTAAGTACTTGAAGGGTTGCCTCTTATCACATGATGTTTTATTTGCTTTTCACAACATGGGGAGTGCTATTTCATGTGAGCCTTATAAATAACATTGTGATCACGCACGTTGCCTTGCGGCAGACAATGCACTAATTGGCTAATATGCAATGTCAATTGATAATAAATGAAATATCATGTGATCAGGAGGGCTGTCTGGAGATGCTTAGATACAATGTAATAAGAGGTAAAAAGTATATTAACGGGACATGAAACACAAAGATTTTCAAGGATTTAGGTAGAACATAAAATATTTAACTACTTTCCAGTTTACTTCTAATAGCACATTTGCTTCATTCTCTTGGTATGCTTTGTTGAAGGAACAGCAAATACACTACTGCTTTATAACTGAACATATGTGTAAGCCAATGACAATAGGTATATATATGTAGCCATCAATCAGCAGCTGGTACCTATATTCTTTTCTGCTCCTGAGATAAAAGAATAACAAGAGAAGGAAGCAAATTAAATAATATAAGTACATTAGAAAGTTATTTATAATTACATCTGAGATCTGAATACGGTCTCCATATTTATAAAAAAAAGCCGTCAAAAACCCACCAAGTACGAGGCTATGAGCATCAGATTGTTGTTAACTAACGCTGCTATTCGTGTTTTTCCCAACTTTATTTATACCATTTCACTAAACGCTGCCACTCTACTAAAATGTTTAACCCCTAACCCACCACCGCCACAACCTAAATAAAGTTATTAACCCCTATCCCGTCACTCCCTGCCACCACCACAACCTAAATAAAGTTATTAACCCCTATCCTGCCACTCCCCGACACCAACGCAACCTAAATAAAGTTATTAACCCCTATCCTGCAGCTCCCCGACACCGCCGCCACTAAAAAACGTATTAACCCCTAAACCCTCTGGCCTCCCACATTACCACACTAACTAAACCTATTAACCGCTAAACCGTCAGCCCCCCACATCGCCAAAAACTAAATTAAGCTATTAACCCCTAAACCTAACAACCCCCTTAACTTTAAATTAAAATTACAAGATCCCTATCTTAATATAAATTAAAAACTTACCTGTAGAATTAAAATAAACTAATTTTAAACTATTAATTAACCTACCCTAACTATTATACTAAAATTAAATTAAACTACCAATTAAATAAACTAAATTACATATTAAAAAACCTAATCCTACTAAAATTATTTAAATATACAATTAAACCTTATTAAAAGTACTAAATATCAAAAACAAACACACACTAAGTTACAAAAAAAAATACTCAATTGCGAAAAAAATAACAAAACCAATGGCTTAGATTATGGGTTTTGCATTATGAGGGGCGTGGTTGTTAAAACTGAACGTTATTGTCACCGCTCACTTACCCTACAGCGCTTGTATTACAGGTTTTTATAAACCCGGCATTATTAGGCAAGAAGTGAGCATAGAGCAAAATTATGCTCCATACCGCACTCCAATACCAGTGCTGCTTAAATCAGCGGTGAGGCTGGTTGTACGTGCTCCTGCATGATTTCCCCCATAGACATCAACACCTGCAATAAAGCAGCGTAAAGCTCCGTAACGCAGCCCCATTGATTCCTATGGGTAAACTAAATTTATGTTTACACCTAACACCCTAACATGAACCCTGAGTCTAAACACCCCTAATCTTACACTTATTAACCCCTAATCTGCCACCCCCCAACATCGCTGAGACCTAAATTATACTTATTAACCCCTAATCTTCCGCCCCCCAACATCGCCAACACCTCATTATACTTATTAACCCCTAATCTGCCGCTCCGGACATCGCTAACACCTACATTATACTTATTTAACCACTAATCTGCTGCCCCCCAACATCGCCGACACCTACATTATATTTATTAACCCCTAATATCGCACCCCCAATGTCGCTGCAACCTACCTACACTTATTAACCCCTAATCTGCTGCCCCAACGTCGCCGCCACTATAACTAAATTTATTAACCCTTTAAACCTAAGTCTAACCCTAACACCCCCCTTAACTTAAATATAATTTAAATAAATCTAAATAAAATTAATATCATTACCTAAATAATACCTATTTTAAAACTTAAATACTTACCTGTAAAATAAACCCTAAGCTAGCTACAATATAACTAATAGTTACATTGTAGCTAGCTTAGGGTTTATTTTTATTTTACAGGCAAGTTTGTATTTATTTTAACTAGGTAGAATAATTACTAAATAATTATTAACTATTTACTAACTAACTACCTAACTAAAATAAATACAAATTTACCTTTAAAATAAAACCTAACCTGAGTTACACTAAAACCTAACCTTACACTACAATTAAATAAATTACCTAAATTAAATAAAATTAGCTAAATTACAAAAAAAGACAAACACTAAATTACACAAAATAAAAAAGAAATTATTAGATATTTAAACTAATTACACCTAATCTAATAGCCCTATCAAAATAAAAAAGCCCCCCCCCCAAAAAAAAAAAAAACCCTAGCCTAAACTAAACTACCAATAGCCCTTAAAAGGGCCATTTTGTGGGGCATTGCCCCAAAGAAATCAGCTCTTTTACCTGTAAAAAAAAAATACAAACAACCCCCCCCAACAGTAAAACCCACCACTCACACAACCAACCCCCCCAAATAAAAAAGCTAACTAAAAAACCTAAGCTCCTTATTGACCTGAAAAGGGCATTTGGATGGGCATTGCCCTTTAAAAGGGCATTTAGCTCTATTGCTGCCCAAACCCTAACCTAAAAATAAAACCCACCCAATAAACCCTTAAAAAAACCTAACACTAACCCCTGAAGATCCACTTACAGTTTTGAAGAGGCGACATCCATCCTCAACGAAGCCGGGAGAAGTCCTCAACAAAGTGGCAAAAAGTCCTCAACAAAGCCGGGAGAAGTCTTCATCCAAGCCGGCAGAAGTGGTCCTCCAGATGGGCAGAAGTCTTCATCCAGATGGCATCTTCTATCTTCATCCATCCGGCGAGGAGCTGGTCCATCTTCAAGACATCCGGCGCAGAGCATCCTCTTCAAACTAAGTCTTCTTCCCAAATGAATGTTTCTTTAAGTGATGTCATCCAAGATGGCGCCCCTTGAATTCCGATTGGCTGATAGAATCCTATCAGCCAATTGGAATTAAAGGTGAAAAAATCCTATTGGCTGATGCAATCAGCCAATTGGATCGAGCTTCAATCCTATTGGCTGATCCAATCAGCCGATAGGTTTGAGCTCGCATTCTATTGGCTGTTCCAATCAGGCTGTACTGTTCACTTTTTGCGGATAGGCTGTACTGCTCACTTTTGGCCTCCAAAAAAAAGCTTGTAATACTGGCGCTATGGAAGTCCCATTGAAAAAAGGCTTTACACAGCTGTACCCCACAAGACTCGTAATACCAGCGGAAGTGAAAAAGCAGCGTTATGAGCCTTAACGCTGCATTTTTACTCATACTGCAAAACTTGTAATCTAACTGCAAATTATCAAAATAAAAAAAAATTACACCTAATCTAATAGCCCTATCAAAATAAAAAGCCCCCCAAAATAAAAAAACCTAGCCTACAATAAACTACCAATGGCCCTTAAGAGGGACATTTTTGTGGGGAATTGCCCCAAAGATATCATCTCTTTTACCTGTAAAAAAAAATACAAACACCACCCCCAACAATAAACCCCACCACCCAACCAACCCCCCCAAATAATGACAATTATATATATATATATATATGCAGTCACCAATCAGCAGCTAGCACCTAGGTTATTTGCTGCTCCTAAACTCTTTCCTAGATAAACCTTTCAGCAAAGGTTAACAAGAGAAAGAAGCTATTTTGAACCGCCAATAGGATTTCAGAAGCTCGCTCCCTATTGGCTGATTTGATGTAACACTCAAATCAACCAATAGGAATGCAAGGGACGCCATCTTGAATCACGTCGCTTGCATTAAAGCTTCAGTTTACGGCAGCAACCATAAGAAGAGGAGCTCCACGTCAGATGTCTTCAGGATGGACCCGCTCCGTGGCGGCTGGATGAAGATAGAAGAGGTCACCTGGATGAAGACTTTTGCCGGCTGGATGAAGATAGAAGAGGCCGTCTGGATGAAGACTTTGCCGGCTGGATGGATCCTTCAAGTGGGACTTCAAGAACTGTAAGTGGATTGTCAGGGTTTAGTGTTAGGTTTTTTTTTTAAGGTTTTTTTGGGTGGGTTTTATTTTTAGATTAGGGTCTTTGCAATGTAAAAGCACTAAATGCCCTTTAAAGGGCAATGCCCATACAAATGCCCTTTTCAGGGCAATGGGTAGCTTAGGTTTTTGTTAGAGTTAGGGTTTTTATTTGGGGGGGTTGGTTGGGTGGTGGGTTTTACTGTTGAGGGGGTGTTTGTATTTTTTTTTACAGGTAAAAGAGCTGATATATTTGGGGCAATGCCCACCAAAATGCCCTTTTAAAGGCTATTGATAGTTTATTGTAACTTAGTGTTTGTTTGTTTTTGATATTTAGTACATTTAGGTTTTATTGCATATTTAAATCATTTTAGTAAGGTTAGGTTTTTTTAAAATGTAATTTAGTTTATTTAATTGGTAGTTTAATTTAATTTTTGTATAATAGTTAGGGTAGGTTAATTAATAGTTTAAAATTAGTTTATTTTAATTCTACAGGTGAGTTTTAATTTATATTAAGATAGGGAGCTTGTAATTTTAATTTAAAGTTAAGGGGTTGTTAGATTTAGTGGTTAATAGCTTAATTTAGTTTTTGGCAATGTGGGGGGCTGACAGTTTAGGGTTTAATAGGTTTAGATAGTGGTGGTGATGTGGGAGGCCAGAGGTTTAGGGGTTAATACGTTTATTTAGTGGCGACAGTGTAAGGGAGCGGCTGAATAGGGGTTAATACATTTTATTTAGGTGTTGGCGATGTCTGGGACGGCAGATTAGGGTTGTTTAGACTCGGGGTTTATGTTAGGGTGTTAGGTGTAAACGTAACTTGTTTTCTACCATAGAAATCAATGGCCTTGCAGCATCGAACATAAGTTTTCGGTGCTTTCAGACTCCCATTTATTTCTATGGCATCCGCGGCCTCAAGGGTGGCAGATTGAAAACCAGGTACGATGCGTCGGAATAGCCGCAAGCGTACCTGTTAACTATTTGATAAATGGGGAAAAGTGTCAAATAGAGCCAAATGTGTATTCGGAACATCTGTAATGACGTAAGCATCGATCTGCGTCGGATTGAGATAGCGGCATCATATGTTATGTCACAAATTTCAACATTTGACGATCTTGATGCTTTGATAACTAGGCCCCTTAATTTATTCTTTTCAACAATACAACCCCAGGTGTAGATTGACCCTTTAATAAACAGAGCAAAGAATATATTGCCCATGCATTGAATTTGAACAAGCATTTTTTTAAATTGCATTATGCACTACTGGTTTCTAACTGAACACATGGGTGAGCCAATGACAATCGGTATATATATGCAGCCACCAATCAGCAGCTAGAACCTAGGTTCTTTGCTGCTCCTAAACTCTTTCCTAGATAAACCTTTCAGCAAAGGTTAACAAGAGAAAGAAGCAAATTAAATAATAGAAGTAAATTTAGAACGTTTTCTCTTGTAAGGTGTATCCAGTCAACGGATTCATCCATTACTTGTGGGATATTCTCCTTTTCAACTTGAAGCTGCAAGAGGACACCCACAGCAGAGCTGTCTATATAGCTCCTCCCCTAACTGCCACTCCCAGTGATTCTCTTGCAGCTCTCGACAAGAAAGGAAGTATCAAGAGATATGTGGTGATTTAGTGTAGTTTATCTTCAATCAAGAGTTCTGCCTGAGGTTTTTGATGATCTTAGCAGGTTGTAACTAAGGTCCACTGCTGTTCTCACACATAACTGAAGAGTATGGGAAAACTTCAGCTGGGGGAATGGCCTGCAGAATTAACTGCTCTGATGTATGTTCAGTATATTTTTTTCTAGAGATGATAAGGTCTAGAAAATGCTGACAGTGCCTGATATATTTAAGGTAAGCCTGATTACAGTGATTTAACAAACGACTGGGATCATGCTTGCAGTAAAGGGTAATATTCATGTTACTTGCTCTTATTACTTAGTATGTAAAACGTTTGCATGATATATAAAAAAACATTTTTTACTGAGGGTGATAAATCTTTATTTGGGGCCTAGTTTTCCACATGGCTGACTAGATTTCTCCTAGGAGTAGTTATTTATGGCCCTTTCACTTTGAGTGCATGGTGGGAGGGGCCTATTTTCGCGCTCTAATTGCGCAGTAGTTTTTACAGTCTGAGACATCCAGCTTCCCTGAAGGAGTCCCCTGACATATAGGACCTCTGTAAAAGGTTTTTGTGCATACAAAAGTCGTTTTATGGGCAGGTAGGAGCCACAGTAGAGCTGTGGCAGTTTGCTTGTGACTGTTTATAACGGTTTTACCGTTTTTCTCATTCTTTTTTGAGCCTGAGCGGTTAATCATCCATTTGCAAGTGGGTGCAATGCTATTTTAGTCTATTATACACACTGTAAAAATTTCATAGAGTTTACTGCTTTTTTCACTGTTTTGCAGTTTATGTGATTGTTTTTTTCCCTTAAAGACACAGTACCGTTTTTTATATTCTGCTTTTTCACATTTATTAAAGTGTTTTCCAAGCTTGCTGGTCTCATTACTAGTCTGTTAAACATGTCTGACATCGAGGAAACTCCTTGTTCATTATGTTTAGAAGCCATTGTGGAACCCCCTCTTAGAATGTGTACCAAATGCACTGATCTTACTAAGAATTTTAAAGACCATATTCTGGCTTTAAAAGATTGACAAGGGGGAAGTTATGCCGACTAACTCTCCCCACATGTCAGAACCTATAACTCCCGCTCAAGGGACGCCAAGTACATCTAGCGCGCCCATTGCGTATACTTTACAAGACATGGCGGCAGTTATGAATCATACCCTTACAGAGGTATTGTCCAAACTGCCAGGGTTACAAGGAAAGCGAGACAGCTCTGGGGCTAGAACAAATACAGAGCTCTCTGACGCTTTAGTAGCTATGTCTGATATACCCTCACAATGTGCAGAAGCCGAAGCAGGAGAGCTTCTATCTGTGGGTGATTTTTCTGATTCAGGGAAGACACTTCAACCTGATTCTGATATGTCTACATTTAAATTTAAACTTGAACAACTCCGCGTGTTGCTCAGGGAGGTTTTAGCAACTCTGGATGACTGTGACACCATTGTAGTCCCCGAGAAATTGTGTAAGTTGGATAAATACTATGCAGTGCCTGTTTACACTGTTGTTTTTCCAATCCCTAAGAGGTTTTCAGAAATTATTACTAAGGAATGGGATAGACCAGGTGTACCGTTCTCTCCCCCTCCTGTTTTTAAAAAGATGCTTAGAAATGTGAAATGTCCACAGCACTATTATATTCAATATGCTTTATTCAGACATAAAAACAGCAACGTTTCGTGACCATATGTCACTTAATCATGCTATACTTAGCTATACAGAGGTTTCCATTTTTAAACATTCATTTTCGCGCCAGTCTCTCTGAGAATTGTACTCTGGCACCATCTTGTGGCTCTCTTTAGAAATAACAGGTCAATCTGTAAAGTAAGTAATAATTAAAAACAACAATGTATCAACAATGACTGACAGTACCAAATGATAATACCTATTTTAAACAAACTCGTTGCTTATGTACAACTGAACTTTTTAACTTGTGGGTTTTACTAACTGTAAAATGACCTAGATAAGAGTATCAGTGTATCAGAAATAGCAAGATAAATCAAAATACCGATTTAAACCTTTAGGGGCCATAGTGTACAACTTGTGGATCCACCACATTTCTTTCCTTTTTATTAGAGTCTCTCTGTCCATGCCATTCCTAGGAATTGTAATCTGCTCGATTACCTGCCATTTTAGCTGGCTAATTCCATGTCCTTTTTCCAGGAAGTGCCTGGACAGAGGGGCTTCCATGATCTTTCGCCTTATGTTGGATCTGTGTTGTGTCATACGATCTCTCACTTTCTGAGTAGTCTCCCCTAGATAGACAAGGGAACACGGACACTTAATTAGATATATAACATGAGTTGTTTCACAGGTGTAATAACCATTAATGTCAAATTTTCTCCCACTATATGGATGAGAAAATTGTGGGCCTTTAATAATAGAATGACAACTCATGCAATTTAAACAAGGAAAACTCCCCCTTTGTTTAGTGCCTATTTTGGTTTGTCTCCACACCTTTTCTGGTCCTATATCAGTCCTTACTAACTGATCTCTTATATTTCTCACCCTCCTGTAGGCCATAAGTGGTGGTTCATTGAAGTGAGGAATATGCTGATTACATTCCCTTAACACATGCCAATTTTTTCGTATTATCTTTGACACTTCTCTACTCAGGGGACTATGTTGTGACACAAACATTATTCTATGGTCCTGATTCACTTTTTTACTATGAGGCTTTGGATTTTTTATTTCTTCAATTTTCAGTTTAATTAAATTGGGGGGGGTATCCCCTTTTCAAAAATGTATCAGCCATTTCCTTCATCCTGATCTCACTGTCATCTTCTCTACTTACAATTCTCTTAACCCTAAGGAGCTGACTTTTGGGGAGGGAATTAATTAGATTTTTCGGATGAAAACTATTGTACTGTAATAACGTATTCTTGACCGTGTCTTTTGTGTACAGGTCAAAGCGTAAGGTATTGCCATCTTTGTATACTCTGGTATCCAAGAAAGTTACTGTTTCCTCACTATACGTGACAGTAAACTGCAAACCCCTTACCATGGAGTTTAAGTCATTCACAAAACTGTTAAGGGTTCCAATGCTGCCCCATCACACGCCAAACACGTCATCAATGTAGCGCCACCACACTGATCCGTGTTGTTTGAATGCCTCATGTTCATATATCATTTTTTCTTCGAACTCATTCATAAACAAGTTGGCTATGATGGGGCAACATTGGAACCCATAGCAGTACCTTTTACCTGCACAAACCAGTCATCTTGGAATAAAAAGTAATTCCAGTACAATATCAACCTGAGTAATTGTTCAATAAACTCACTTTCTCTGTCAGTGTACCCACTGTTCACCATGAGCGTCTTTTTTATAATTGCTATCCAAGTCTCATGCTTGATAGACGTATAGAGACTTTTGACGTCCATGGTGAACAGTAGGTACCTGTTAGAATGTAATTCCAACTGTCTTGCTTTGCTCAGAAAGTGATTCGTATCTTTCAAATAGCTGGACATCCTGACTACCTCTGGTTGTAGGATTTTATCTATGAACTTGGAGATATTTGTGTATGCAGACTCCACACTGGAGACAATTGGTTGGTGGTTGACTAAGATCTTTATGGACCTTTGGTACTGTATAAAATATAGGATTACGTGGTGAGTCCACATACAAATAATCAGCCAATATTTTGTCAATAATCTCCATATCCATAGCTCTTTTTAATATAGATTGTATTTCTTTCTGTATTTTGGCTAACGGATTGGTATTGATTTTAATGTAGGTTTCTTGATCACTCAGTTGTGTCCTAATTTCATCTACATAATATGACTTATCCATGATGATGGTGGCCCCTCCCTTGTCCGCTCCTTTAAGTACAATTGTGTCATTCTTTTTTAAAGTATTTAATGCTGCCTTATCCTGTTTGCTTTAATTGATCATATTGACCAATTTACCTCCGTCCCATTTAAGGGCCTGATCTTTTCTGTTTTTATTATTAACAGCTCTAAGTTGTTTCACAGCATTATCTACCAGGTTAATAAAAGTATTAACACTATTATTATTGACATTAGGATTGAAGGTGCTCTTTTTTCTGAGGCCTAGAGTTTGCAATGACCATTTACCAATATTTCTATTTACAATTATATCAGAGTCCCTCTTATCGTTACTGAACCAAACTTTGAGCTTAATATTCCTGTATAATCTCTGTAAGTCTTTCTCTAGCTCAAAAAAGTCAGTACCCTGGAACATACAGAATGACAGTCCCTTCTTGAGAACCATGTCCTCCTCATTAGTAAGAGTGTGTCCTGATATATTTACCACAACATTGTGGTCATCGATCATTTCTTGTGACCTTTGTGGTTCGACTTCCTCACTCCCTCTCTCTCTCTTTTTAAAAAGATGTTTCCTATAGATGCCGCTACACGGGACTTGTGGCAGACGGTCCCTAAGGTGGAGGGAGCAGTCTCTACCCTAGCGAAGCGTACAACTATCCCGTTCGAGGACAGTTGTGCTTTTCTAGATCCAATGGACAAAAAATTAGAGGGTTACCTTAAGAAAATTTTTATTCAACAAGGTTTTATTCTCCAGCCTCTTGCATGCATTGACCCAGTCACTGCTGCTGCGGCTTTCTGGTTTGAGTCTCTAGAAGAGGCTCTACAGGTAGAAACCCCGTTGGATGATATCCTTGACAAGCTTATAGCTCTTAAGCTAGCCAATTCATTTGTTTCTGACGCCGTTGTTCATTTAACCAAGCTAACGGCTAAAAACTCAGGTTTTGCTATTCAGGCGCGTAGGGCGCTATGGCTTAAATCCTGGTCAGCTGACGTTACTTCAAAGTTTAAGCTTCTCAACATTCCCTTCAAGGAGCAGACCCTATTCGGGCCTGGACTGAAGGAGATCATTTCTGATATTACTGGAGGAAAAGGTCACGCCCTTCCTCAGGTTAGGTCCAACAAATTAAGGACCAAACAGACTATTTTTCGTTCCTTTCAAAACTTCAAGAGTGGCACAGCTTCAACTTCCTCTAATACAAAACAAGAGGGAAATTTTGCCCAGTCCAAGCCGGTCTGGAGACCTAACCAGGCTTGGAACAAAGGAAAGCAGGCCAAAAAACCTGCTGCTGCCTCTAAGATCCAGAAACGGATCTAGTAGGGGGCAGACTTTCTCTCTTTGCCCAGGCTTGGGCAAGAGATGTCCAGGATCCCTGGGCATTGGAAATTGTGTCCCAGGGATATCTTCTGGACTTCAAAGCTTCTTCCCCAAAAGGGAGATTTCATCTCTCACAATTATCTGCAAACCAGATAAAGAGAGAGGCATTCTTACATTGTGTTCAAGACCTCCTAGTTATGGGAGTGATCCACCCAGTTCCAAAGGAGGAACAGGGGCAAGGCTTCTATTCAAATCTGTTTGTAGTTCCCAAGAAAGAGGGAACCTTCAGCCCAATCTTAGATCTCACGATCCTAAACAAATTTCTCAGGGTCCCATCCTTCAAGATGGAGACTATTCAAACCATCCTACCTATGATCCAGGAGGGTCAATATATGTCTATTGTGGACTTAAAGGATGCTTATCTTCACATTCCGATACACAGAGATCATCATCGATTTCTCAGGTTTGCCTTCCTAGACAGGCATTACCAGTTTGTGGCTCTTCCCTTTGGGTTAGCTACGGCACCAAGAATCTTTATGAAGGTTCTAGGGTCACTCCTAGCGGTCCTAAGGCTGCAGGGTATAGCAGTAGCCCCTTACCTAGATGACATTCTGATACAGGCATCAAATTTTCAAATCGCCAGGTCCCATACGGACATTGTTCTGGCATTCCTGAGGTCTCATGGGTGGAAAGTGAATGAAGAAAAGAGTTCTCTATCCCCTCTCACAAGAGTTTCCTTCCTAGGAACTCTGATAGATTCTGTAGAAATGAAGATTTACCTGACAGAGGCCAGGTTGTCAAAACTTCTAAATTCCTGCCGTGTTCTTTATTCTACTTCTCGCCCTTCAGTGGCTCAGTGTATGGAAGTAATCGGCTTAATGGTAGCGGCAATGGACATAGTGCCGTTTGCCCGCCTACATCTAAGACCGCTGCAACTTTGCATGCTCAGTCAGTGGAATGGGGATTACACAGATTTGACCCCTCTACTAAATCTGGATCAAGAGACCAGGGATTCTCTTCTCTGGTGGCTATCTCGGGTCCATCTGTCCAAGGGTATGACCTTCCGCAGGCCAAATTGGACAATATAAATGACAGATGCCAGCCTTCTGGGCTGGGGTGCAGTCTGGAACTCCCTGAAGGCTCAGGGCTCGTGGACTCAGTAGGAGGCACTCCTTCCGATAAACATTCTGGAACTAAGAGCGATATTCAATGCTCTTCAGACTTGGCCTCAGCTTGCTGCGGTCAGGTTCATCAGATTTCAGTCGGACAATATCACGACTGTAGCCTACATCAACCATCAAGGGGGAACAAGGAGTTCCCTAGCAATGTTGGAGGTTTCAATAATAATTCTATGGGCAGAGGTTCACTCTTGCCATCTATCAGCTATCCATATCCCAGGAGTAAAGAACTGGGAGGCCGATTTTCTAAGTCAGCAGACTTTTCATCCGGGGGAGTGGGAACTCCATCCGGAGGTATTTGCACAGTTGATTCAACTTTGGGGCAAACCAGAACTGGATCTCATGGCGTCTTGCCAGAACGCCAAGCTTCCTTGTTATGGATCCATGTCCAGGGATCCCAAGGCAGCGCTGATAGATGCTCTAGCAGTGCCTTGGTCCTTCAACCTGGCTTATGTGTTTCCACCGTTTACTCTGCTCCCTCGTCTGATTGCCAAGATCAAGCAGGAGAGAGCTTCTGTGATTTTGATAGCACCTGCGTGGCCACGCAGGACTTGGTATGCAGATCTGGTGGACATGTCATCCCTTCCACCATGGACTCTGCCGCTGAGGCAGGACCTTCTACTCCAAGGTCCTTTCAACCATCCAAATCTAATTTCTCTGCGTCTGACTGCTTGGAGATTGAACGCTTGATTTTATCAAAGCGTGGTTTCTCTGAGTCGGTCATTGATACCTTAATTCAGGCTCAATAGTCGGTCACCAGGAAAATCTATCATAAGATATGGTGTAGATATCTTCATTGGTGTGAATCCAAAGGTTACTCATGGAGTAAGGTCAGGATTCCTAGGATATTATCTTTTCTCCAAGAAGGATTGGAGAATGGATTGTCAGCTAGTTCCTTAAAGGGACAGATTTCTGCTCTGTCTATTCTTTTGCACAAGCGTCTGGCTGATACTCCAGATGTTCAGGCGTTTTGTCAGGCTTTAGTTAGAATCAAGCCTGTGTTTAAACCTGTTGCTCCGCCATGGAGCTTAAATTTGGTTCTTAAGGTTCTGCAAGGGGTTCCGTTTGAACCTTTGCATTCCATAGATATTAAACTTTTATCTTGGAAAGTTCTGTTTTTAGTAGCTATCTCCTCGGCTCGAAGAGTTTCGGAGTTATCTGCTTTACAATGTGATTCCCCTTATCTCATTTTCCATGCAGATAAGGTAGTGTTACTTACCAAACCTGGTTTTCTTCCTAAGGTGGTATCTAATAAAAATATCAATCAGGAGATTGTTGTTCCTTCACTATGTCCTAATCCTTCTTCAAAGAAGGAACGTCTTTTATACAATCTTGATGTGGTTCGTGCTTTAAAATTTTATTTACAAGCCACGAAGGATTTTCGTCAAACATCTGCTTTGTTTGTGGTCTACTCTGGACAGAGTAGAGGCCAAAAGGCTTCGGCAACTTCTCTTTCTTTTTGGCTAAGAAGTATAATCCGCTTAGCTTATGAGACTGCTGGCCAGCAGCCTCCTGAAAGAATTACAGCTCATTCCACTAGAGCGGTAGCTTCCACATGGGCTTTTAAGAATGAGGCTTCTGTTGAACAGATTTGTAAGGCGGCGACTTGGTCTTCGCTTCATACTTTTTGTAAATTCTACAAATTTTATACTTTTGCTTCTTCAGAGGCTATTTTTGGGAGAAAGGTCTTACAGTCAGTGGTGCCTTCCATTTAAGCGCCTGCCTTGTCCCTCCCTTCATCCGTGTCCTATAGCTTTGGTATTGGTATCCCACAAGTAATGGATGAATCCGTGGACTGGATACACCTTACAAGAGAAAACAAAATATATGCTTACCTGATAAATTTATTTCTCTTGTGGTGTATCCAGTCCACGGCCCGCCCTGTCATTTTAAGGCAGGTGTTTTTTATTTTTAAACTACAGTCACCACTGCACCCTATAGTTTCTCCTTTCTCTTGCTTGTCTTCGGTCGAATGACTGGGAGTGGCAGTTAGGGGAGGAGCTATATAGACAGCTCTGCTGTGGGTGTCCTCTTGCAGCTTCCTGTTGGGAAGGAGAATATCCCACAAGTAATGGATGAATCCATGGACTGGATACACCACAAGAGAAATAAATTTATCAGGTAAGCATAAATTTTGATTTTTTAAAATGGTATGCTCTGTTTAAGTCATGAATGTATATTTATGACTTTACTGTCTCTTTAAGCACAATTGTTAATAGAAGTTATTTATAAATTTGTTCAAATTGTATTCTCTATCCAAATAGCGAAATAAATCCTTTGTGTTTTGCGCCCCTTTAATTGGTTATCAACACACCCTTTTCTCTTCTAAACTTACATTGCTTCTAATGAATGATTAACTATTTACATGCAACAACACAAGATTAACTATGTCACATCTAGG
Source organism: Bombina bombina (assembly GCF_027579735.1). NCBI lineage: Eukaryota > Metazoa > Chordata > Amphibia > Anura > Bombinatoridae > Bombina > Bombina bombina. Next base: position 67,544,479 of record NC_069504.1, on the reverse strand, counting down.
GTTGCTACCTCAGCCATGTTTACTTGGACACTTATGAGTTACACATGCTGCAGAGTGTGCAGAGGGGAAAATGAATTTCACCCCTGGAGAGCACTATTCATGTTCCTCCCTTCATACCCTGCACCATGTGTAACTCATGTGTCCATGAAAACATGGCCGCTGGCAACCCTAGTCACACCTGATATTGTTCCTCTCACTAATCTCCAAGTCTTCATTTACATGTATGTTGGCATGACAGACAACTCTCAACTTGTTATTTTTTATAAAGGGATATAAAGCATTGACTAACCATTAAACAGATTTGCATAACCAAGATCTTTATATTAATGCTTTTTAAATTGTTTAAATACAAATATATAGCTGCGATAAGGGGGATGTTTGCAGAGGTTAAGCTACTAGTCAATCACAGATTATATCACTGATCAATGTAATTTAACAGTGTTGTTTATTACTGTGATATTCTTGATTAAGACTATTTAAACATTATGGCATTGACTGTCCCTTTAAGTGAGCACACTTAGAACATTAAGTTTTTTTCTTGATTTTGTTACCTGTGGAGGATATAGAAGAGGTGGTCCCAAAGCCCTTTGTACCTCCACAAAAAAAAAGGTATAAATATAGTTAAAAATCAAATTTAAATCATAAGGTTATTAGCATTTTAATTAAAAAAAATATTACATTAACAGGCATACCTGTTGTTTGGCCAACATCTGCTGCTTCAGGGGTGCTGCACATAATGTCAGGCAGTGTCGCTGCTGAGGAAAAGCTGTGGCTGGACTCAGTCAGGATAATGGCAGGCAATGGCTGTGTGGTAGCAGCACTAGTAGATACTGTAAAACATATATGTTTAAACAGGGCCGGACCTAGCCATTGCGGGGCCCAAATGGGGCCCCCTTTATCCCCGCCTCCAACTCCGCCCAATATCCGCCCAGTCCCACCCAATCTCCGCCCCAACCCCGCCCAATCTCCGCCCCTAACATTTTTACAAATAAAAAAAAATGGGAGAAAAATCATTTAACCCCTTAACGACCGAGGACGTGCAGGGTACGTCCTCAGAAAAAAGGCAGTTAACGCCTGAGGACTACCCTGCACGTCCTCGGTGTGGAAAGCAGCTGGAAGCGATCCTGCTTGCTTCCAGCTGCTTTCCGGTTATTGCAGTGATGCCTCGATATGGAGGCATCCTGCAATAACCTTTTACGGCCATCCGATGCAGAGAGAGCCACTCTGTGGCCCTCTCTGCACCGGACATTGATGGCCGGTATCGTTGGTGGGTGGGAGCCGGTGTGGGAGGTGGGTGGCGGCCATCGATGGCCCTGGTCATGTGGAGGGGGGCGGGATCGTGGGCGGGGAAGTCCGGGGGAGCGCGCGGGCACGCGCACGTGCACGAGGGGGTGGGTGGGAACCGCTACACTACAGAAAAAATGTGTCCCAAAACAAAATAAAAGTGGGACATTTAATGTTAAAAAAAAACCCTTAGGTGTGATTTAGGTGGTGGGGGTTGGTCCGTGGGGAGCTACACTACAGAAAAAAAAAATTAAAAAAAAATAAATAAACATTTGATTGTTCAAACTGGGTACTGGCAGACAGCTGCCAGTACCCAAGTTGGCCCCCAATAAGGCTGAGAGGGAGGCTTAGAGAGCTGTTTTGGGGGGGATCAGGGAGGTTGAGGGTTAAGGGGGGATCCTAAACACAGCATATGTAAATATGCTTTTTTTTTTCTAAAAAAAAAAAAAATAAACTTTTATTTTAGTACTGGCAGACTTTCTGCCAGTACTTAAGATGGCGGGGATAATTGTGGGGTGGGGAGGAAAGAGAGCTGTTTGGGAGGGATCAGGGGGTGGTATGTGTCAGGTGGGAGGCTGATCTCTACACTAAAGCTAAAATTAACCCTGCAAGCTCCCTACAAACTACCTAATTAACCCCTTCACTGCTAGCCATAATAAACGTGTGATTCGCAGCAGCATTTAGCGACTTTCTAATTACCAAAAAGCAACGCCAAAGTCATATATGTCTGCTATTTCTGAACAAAGGGCATCCCAGAGAAGCATTTACAACCATTTGTGCCATAATTGCACAAGCTGTTTGTAAATAATTTCAGTGAGAAACCTAATATTGTGAAAAAATTAACGTTTTTTTTAATTTGATCGCATTTGGCGGTGAAATGGTGGCATGAAATATACCAAAATGGGCCTAGATCAAAACTTGGGGTTGTCTACTACACTACACTAAAGCTAAAATTAACCCTAGAAGCTCCCTACATGCTCCCTAATTAACCCCTTCACTGCTGGGCATAATACACGTATTGTGCGCAGTGGCAATTAGCAGCCTTCTAATTACCAAAAAGCAAAGCCAAAGCCATATATGTCTGCTATTTCTGAACAAAGGGGATCCCAGAGAAGCATTTACAACCATTTATGCTATAATTGCATAAGTTGTTTGTAAATAATTTCAGTGAGAAACCTAAAGTTTGTGAAAAAATTTGTGAAAAAGTGAACAATTTTTTTTATTTGATCGCATTTGGCGGTCAAATAGTGGCATGAAATATACCAAAATGGGCCTAGATCAATACTTTGGGATGTCTTTGGAAAAAAAATATATACATGTCAATGGATATTCAGGGATTCCTGAAAGATATTAGTGTCCCAATGTAACTAGCGCTAATTTTGAAAAAAAGTGGTTTGGAAATAGCAAAGTGCTACTTGTATTTATGGCCCTATAACTTGCAAAAAAAGCAAAGAAGATGTAAACATTGGGTATTTCTAAACTCAGGACAAAATTTAGAAACTATTTAGCATGGGTGTTTTTTGGTGGTTGTAGATGTGTATCAGATTTTGGGGGTCAAAGTTAGAAAAAGTGTGTTTTTTTCCTCATATTTTATAATGTTTTTTTATAGTAAATTATAAGATATGATGAAAATAATGGTATCTTTTGAAAGTCCATTTAATGGCGAGAAAAACAGTATATAATATGTGTGAGTACAGTAAATGAGTATGAGGAAAATTACAGCTAAACACAAACACCGCAAAAGTGTAAAAATAGCCTTGGTCCCAAACGGACAGAAAATGGAAAAGTGCTGCGGTCATTAAGGGGTTAAGGTAATGCACAACATTTTAAATAAAAAACATATAAATCCACTAAAGTGGAGCACTATAACATTGTATATATTGCAATATACCAGTTGTACTATTGGAACATCGGTTTATGTATATACAGGGAGTGCAAAATTATTAGGCAAGTTGTATTTTTGAGGATTCATTTTATTATTGAACAACAACCATGTTCTCAATGAACCCAAAAAACTCATTAATATCAAAGCTGAATAGTTTTGGAAGTAGTTTTTAGTTTGTTTTTAGTTATAGCTATTTTTGGGGGATATCTGTGTGTGCAGGTGACTATTACTGTGCATAATTATTAGGCAACTTAACAAAAAACAAATATATACCCATTTCAATTATTTATTTTTACCAGTGAAACCAATATAACATCTCAACATTCACAAATATACATTTCTGCCATTCAAAAACAAAACAAAAACAAATCAGTGACCAATATAGCCACCTTTCTTTGCAAGGACACTCAAAAGCCTGCCATCCATGGATTCTGTCAGTGTTTTCAGCTGTTCACCATCAACATTGCGTGCAGCAGCAACCACAGCCTCCCAGACACTGTTCAGAGAGGTGTACTGTTTTCCCTTCTTGTAAATCTCACATTTGATGATGGACCACAGGTTCTCAATGGGGTTCAGATCAGGTGAACAAGGAGGCCATGTCATTAGATTTTCTTCTTTTATACCCTTTCTTGCCAGCCACGCTGTGGAGTACTTGGACACGTGTGATGGAGCATTGTCCTGCATGAAAATCATGTTTTTCTTGAAGGATGCAGACTTCTTCCTGTACCACTGCTTGAAGAAGGTGTCTTCCAGAAACTGGCAGTAGGACTGGGAGTTGAGCTTGACTCCATCCTCAACCCGAAAAGGCCCCACAAGCTCATCTTTGATGATACCAGCCCAAACCAGTACTCCACCTCCACCTTGCTGGCGTCTGAGTCGGACTGGAGCTCTCTGCCCTTTACCAATCCAACCACGGGCCCATCCATCTGGCCCATCAAGACTCACTCTCATTTCATCAGTCCATAAAACCTTAGAAAAATCAGTCTTGAGATATTGCACACCTTGTGCTTTTGGGCACTCCAGTGATGTTGCAGCTCTGAAATATGGCCAAACTGGTGGCAAGTGGCATCTTGGCAGCTGCACGCTTGACTTTTCTCAGTTCATGGGCAGTTATTTTGCGCCTTGGTTTTTCCACACGCTTCTTGCGACCCTGTTGACTATTTTGAATGAAACGCTTGATTGTTCAATGATCACGCTTCAGAAGCTTTGCAATTTTAAGAGTGCTGAATCCCTCTGCAAGATATCTCACTATTTTTTACTTTTCTGAGCCTGTCAAGTCCTTCTTTTGACCCATTTTGTCAAAGGAAAGGAAGTTGCCTAATAATTATGCACACCTGATATAGGGTGTTGATGTCATTAGACCACACCCCTTCTCATTACAGAGATGCACATCACCTAATATGCTTAATTGGTAGTAGGCTTTCGAGCCTATACAGCTTGGAGTAAGACAACATGCATAAAGAGGATGATGTGGTCAAAATACTCATTTGCCTAATAATTCTGCACTCCCTGTAATGAAGATTTATGCTGACAATTCGGAACAGTTGAGTTGAGATGGGCCTTTTTTTAATGCATTTTCTTATGATAACAAGATAATCCAGCTTGCTATTAACAGAAATATAGGTCCTCACTCTTATCCATATTCTACAAATATGCCATTTCCCTAGTTGCTATTGTGTTATTTTCCACTTCATTTATATTCTTAAAGGTACTCTTGCTGTCTTATATTCTGTATTTCATATATGTAAGGCATACATAGGGTTAACTTAATTGTACAATCAGGGTGTGTTAGAATGGGCGTTTCTTTTAATTATACCTTTCAGTGTTTTAGCCAATTAGATTGTTCTTTACCTGTCTTAACTACCTTAGAGACATAGCACCTTAGGCTATGATTACGGCATTTAGCCGAAACATGTAAGCCACTGGTGCTACGCTCCTTCTACTCCTCCTCCAAGGCTGTTGTTGGGACCGAGTGAGCTGCGTCTCACAAGAATTTTCCTTTTAAACGTTTTCAATAAAGGACTGTTTTTACTATATTCACCTGGGACTCTACCTCTTCATTTTGATGTCTTTTACCCGCATTTGAGTCCAGGTTTCTAACTCCTCTTCTACTGCCGGACCGGGTGAATACTCTGACCTTTCACACACACCCCCTTCTCTTACGTCACGCAGTGACGCGTATCGAGCTGCAGACCGGGTTTTGCGAGAGGCGGAAGGAAGAGAAGTCGGCAGACACGCTGCCATCGGATGTTGTTCCGTTTTTGCAAGGACTTTCTCACTTCGGTGCTACAGGTACACCTCTCTACTTTGGCTCATAATACAACTGTTTGGGGGTGTTTGTGTCACATTAAGTCCCGGTGCCAGGCTTGGCTTACTTTACTACACACGGACTTTAGTGTCAACCATTTTTCTCCTTGCTAACAAGAAAGATTACAGAGATGCCACACACACACACACGCACACACACAGACAGCCCACACACACAGACAGCCCCCCCACACACACAGACAGCCCACACACACACACAGACAGCCCACACACACACACAGAAACAGCCCACAAACACACACACACACAGACAGCCCACACACACACAGACAGCCCACACACACAGACAGCCCACACACACACAGACAGCCCACACACACACACACACACAGCCCACACACACAGACAGCCCACACACACACACACACAGAGACAGCCCACACACACACACAGACAGCCCACACACACACACACACACACACACACACACACAGACAGCCCACACACACACACACAGACAGCCCACACACACACACACACAGACAGCCCACACACACACAGAGCGACAGCCCATACACACACAGACAGCCCACACACACACACACACAGACAGCCCCCCCCCACACACACACACACAATGCATTTTAGTGGTGGACACATTTTAGTCTAGGTCTAATTGAGATTGATAAGTATATAAAAGTAAATTTAACAGTGGGATGTATTATTTTTGGATGTCACAGAAATCAAAGCACTTGCCATACCACAAATTAATGGTCCATACCACAAATGTATCACAAGAAATACAGAAAAAAACGGTTTCATTAGCATTAGAAACTCTTTAAACACATATACTATAACCTTATTCTTTGTGCTCCTCTTAGCTTGTCTCCCCAAATTACCTTATACAAATTTACTTGAAGATGATATTGCCAAAATAACATCACAGAGTGCATACTTGTATTGTATGTATATATACACACAGACATTATATATATATATATATATATATATATATATATATATATATATACTGTATATATATATATATATATATATATATATATATATATATATATATATATATATATACTGTATATATATATATATATATATATATATATATATATATATATATATATATATATATATATATATATATATATACTGTATATATATATATATATATATATATATATATATATACTGTATATATATATATATATATATATATATATATATATATATATATATATATATATATATATATATATATACTGTATATATATATATATATATATATATATATATATATATATATATATATATATATATATATATATATATACATACACATACACACACACACATACACACATACATACACACACACTGCAGATAACAAATAAACATCAAAGCTGTATGCAGAGTTTAATAAATTATGTAAATCACTCTGACGTTTTAAAATTCATCTTGTGCTTTGTTTTCTCAGTTTAAATAGGAGGTGCTGTTCTCTCATTCAATCTGCTGCTCACCACATGTATTTAGCACTGCTATGTCACTATCTGCTGCAGAATTTACAATACTCTCTCCAGTGTGATGCTCACCACTTGTATTTAGCACTGCTTTGTCACTTTCTGCTGCACAATGTACAATATTCTCTATAGTGCGATGCTCACCACATGTATTTAGCACTGCTATGTTACTTTCTGCTGCACAATGTACAATATTCTCTCCAGTGTGATGCTCACCACATGTATTTAGCACTGCTATGTCACTATCTGCTGCAGAATGTACTATACTCTCTCCAGTGTGATGCTCACCACATGTATTTAGCACTGCTATGTCACTATCTGCTGCAGAATTTACAATACACTCTGCAGTGTGATGCTCACCACTTGTATTTAGCACTGCTATGTTACTTTCTGCTGCACAATGTACAATACACTCTCCAGTGTGATGCTCACCACATGTATTTAGCACTGCTATGTCACTATCTGCTGCAGAATGTACAATGCACTCTCCAGTGTGATGCTCACCACTTGTATTTAGCACTGCTGTGTCACTGGAGCTCACTGAGAAACAAGCAAGAGTAGAAAAGGAGGGGAGGGAATGAAAGCTAATCCTGCATACAGTGGCACTAGATGTATTTTCAGCTTCTCCCATGTACAGTTTACCCTAGCTTACCTTCCATACTGCAGGAATAGTAGTTCTCCACTGACTAGTACATGGGAGAAGCTGAAAACACATCTAGTGCAGCTGTATGCAGGATTTGCTTTCATTCACTCCCCTCCTTTTCTACTCTGCTTATTTCTCAGTGAGCTCCAGTGGCACAGCAGTGCTAAATAAATGTGGTGAGCATCATTGGAGAGAGTACTGTAAAATGTGCAGTAGTGACACAGCAGTGCTAAATAAATGTTGTGAGCATCACACTGGATATAGTATTGTACCTTGTGCAGTAGATGGTGACATAGCAGTGCTAAATACAAGTGGTGAGCATCAGATTGAAGATAGTATTGTACCTTGTACATCAGATAGTGACATTGCAGTGCTAAATAAAAGTGGCGAGCATTACACTGGAGAGAGTATTGTACCTTCTGCAGCAGACAGTGACATAGCAGTGCTAAATACAAGTGGCGAGCATCACACTGGAGAGAGTATTGTACCTTCTGCAGCAGACAGTGACATAGCAGTGCTAAATACAAGTGGCGAGCATCACACTGGAGAGAGTATTGTATCTTGTGCAGCAGATAGTGATATAGCAGTGCTAAATACATGTGGTGAGCATCACACCGGAGAGAGTATAGTACCTTCTGCAGCAAATAGTGATATAGCAGTGCTAAATACAAGTAGTGAGCATCAGATTGAAGAGAGTATTGTACCTTGTGCAGCAGATAGGGACATAGCAGTGCTAAATACATGTGGTGTGAGCATCAAATTGAATGAGAGAACAGCACTTCCTATTATCTGACCTCCTGGCCAGCCCCTGACTACTACTCTACTTGTCATATAGAGTGTTTTCTATAAATTGCCTTTTGCTTTTGAAGTACTCTGAATGTCACAGAAAGCAGTTTATGCCTCCTGTGACAGTTTATGGCTTTATGTAATTCATGCCCCTCTTCACACTACACCATATCTAACAGGAAGAGGGAAAAGAAATTGACTTCTGGAAGTGCAACTACAGAGCCCCTCAGAAATGACCAAGTACCTTAGAAAATGTGGACCGTTCCATAGGTCAGAAAGTCTATACAACCCTGTTATCCCAATATTTTAGCCTCTAAATCAAGTGTTTTACTTTTATCATTGGTGCTCTGAGCCTAATAGAATTACGATCAACCTTTTTGGGGTTCTAAAGCAGGATGGATCCTGGAAGTTGTGTTTTTTTAATTGTACACTGTCTCTAAATCATTAAAGTTAAAACCACATACATATCACTGGTTTACAAACCTGTCCTGGGGGCTCCCTAACAAGCCACATTGTGATGATATCTTAACTGGAGCACAGGTGAAATAAGCAGCTGATTAGTGAACATGGTTATTTTACCTGCTCTCATCCAAGGTAATCCTCAAAATCTGCCCTGTTGGGGAGGCCTGAGAACAGGTTTGAAAACCAGTGTGCTAGATAGAATGGTGTATTCAAAGCAATGATTAGCCTAAAAATGTGCCCCTCATATAACAATAATATGCAGGCCCCTCATATAATAATAATAATAATATGCCCCTCGTCTAACAATAATATGCCCCTCGTCTAACAATAATATGCCCCTCATCTAATAATAACAATAATATGCCCCTCATCTAATAATAATAATAATATGCCCCTCATCTAACAATAATATACCCCTCATCTAACAATAATAATATGCCCCTCATCTAACAATAATAATATGCCCCTCATATAATAATAATATGCCCCTCATCTAACAATAATATGCCCCTCATCTAACAATAATATGCCCCTCGTCTAACAATATGCCCCTCATCTAACAATAATATGCCCCTCATCTAACAATAATATGCCCCTCATCTAATAATAATATGCCCCTCATCTAACAATAATAATATGCCCCTAATCTAACAATAATATGCCCCTCGTCTAACAATAATAATATGCCCTCATATAATAATAATAATAATAATATGCCCCTCATCTAACAATAATAATATGCCCCTCATATAATAATAATATGCCCCTCACCGTGCCCCCCTTATAGCCCCCCATAAGGCTCAGCAGAGAACATAGTGAGTTTGCCATCAATCCTCCAGCATACAATAGAGCTTCACCATATGTATAATAATAATATGCCCCTCATCGATCTTCTAACATTAATATGCCCCTCATGTCATATAATCATAATGTGCCATTGCCCCTCATATAACAATAATATCATCATGGCCCTCATATGTATAATAATAATGTGCCCCTCTGACATTGATCTACTAACAATAATATGCCCCTCATGTCATTATCTATCATATAATAATAATATGCCATTGCATAGATCTCCTTCCTCTGCTGCTCTGTGATGCGGCTGGGTCCTCCTCCCCTTCCCCTGCCCTTCCCCTGCTGGTCCCAGTCCGAACCCCACACTGACACACACATTCCCAGAAGGTCCACCACTGTCTGACAGTTAGTAACCAGACTCACTCACCAAGTCTCTACTCGTAGTTGACAGTCGACTAACTCCTCACCTCACTCACACTCCAGTCCTGCCGCGCTGCCTGCAAATTTGCCCCACTCACTGTGCTGACTGACAGTGACTCTGACTGACAGGCTGCCTTCAGTGCTCCGCCTACTCCCCTCTCTCAGCACCAGTCACTGTGCCTGCCCTCCTCCTCACTCCTGGCCCCAGGCTAAATTTTGTGCCAACAATAAAAAAAATGGCGCCAAAAATTAAAATTAAAATATATATATATATATTTTGAAAGTGTTTTTATTTTTGTTTTAACCGGTGCCGCAGGGCCCCCCTGACTGTGGAGAACTAGGCGGCCGCCTTGCCCAAAGGCCGGCCCTGTGTTTAAAAGAGAAAAATAAAAATTAGTGTATATAATAATTTAAAGAAATAAAAAGGCCTAAACATTATTTAAACTACAAATTATTTGTCATATAATCAACGCATGTAATAGAAGTCTAATTACCTGCCAACTCATCAGTATCATGCCCAACCTCGTCCAGACCTTGCACCATATTCGCACCCAACTCCTCTTATAAGCAAAATCTTTTCCGACAATGATCCACCGATTTAGCATGAGCTCCCTCAGCAGAAACATTGTTGGCTATACCTCTTCAGATTTAATTTTTTCTGGAGAGAGAGCTCTGCTGGGCTTTAGAACCAAATATCAAACCATAGTCTTCCAGAACCTTGGTAACAAGAACCTGGTTCTGGTTAAAATTGAACTGTATATTGCGCCAGGATTTGGTCTTCCCAGACTGCGCATACACCATATACAATATATGGAACAAAAAACAAAAATGTTGCAAATCGAGATACTACAAATACTAGATTAATCAGCTCACAGAAAAACAAGAATTATGCTTATCTGATAAATCTATTTCTTTCTGGATATGGAGAGTCCACGACGTCATCAATTACTAGTGGGAATATCACTCGTAGTCAGCAGGAGGAGGCAAAGAGCACCAAAGCAAAGCTGTTAAGTGTCACTCCCCTACCTATAAACCCCAGTCATTCAACTGAAGGGAAATGGAACAAAGTACTAACATAAAGGTGTAGGGGTGCCTGAGGTTAATAAAAAAATAACTGTCTTAAAATTAAAGGGTGGGGTTGTGGACTCTCCATATCCGGAAAGAAATAGATTTATCAGGTAAGCATAAATCTTGTTTTCATTCCTAAGATATGGAGAGTCCATGACGTCACCATTTACTAGCGGGAACCAATACCCATGCTAGAGGACATATATGACTAGGGAGGGATAGCAAGACAGGCCTAAACAGAAGGCACCACCACTTGAAGAACTTTTCTCCCAAAGAAGCCTCGACTGAGGCAAACATACCAAATTTGGAATATTTGGAAAAAGTATGCAAAGAGGACCAAGTTGCAGCCTTGCAAATCTGTTCCACAGAAGCTTAATTTTTGAAAGAGGAGACAGCCCTTGGGGAATGAGTTTTAATTATTTTAGGAGGCTGCACGCAACATTCAAATTGTGCAACAAACGTTCCTTATAGAAGAAGGATTAGGACATGGAGAAGGAACAACAATTTCTTGATTAATAGTTCTATCTGAAACCACTTTCGGAAGAGAAAAGATCAGGGGATGTATTGATCTTTCCGTTTGAGAGACCTTAGGGCCCATTCTGTCTAATGAAGGGCCCCAAATAAAATTGAGGCCACCTCCCAATATTAATTCACCTTGTTTAACCGCTGACACTGAGCCTAGTAATTGTTTGAGGAATTTAATTTATCTTGAGTTAGGTGCAAAAGCGTTCACTAGGGTGACCAGTTTATCGTTTAGTCTGCATATTAGAATGATAAATCTGGCTTGTGGGTCCGGTTCTATCTATATATATAGTTCTTGTTTAAGAGAAGAATGGTGGGAGTCCATCTTGCCTGACAGCTCCATAATGGAGTCTAGTATAGAGGCTTAGGTATTGGGGGATCATTCACTAGAGTGATTCGTGACCCTATGAGGTCCTTTGGAGGATTTAATTAAGTCCCTTGAGTACTCATCTGACATGTCTTACTCATAGAGAAATGATCTGAGAGAGTCCGTTTTGGGGCATCACCTTGTTTGGACTTCTTCTTCTGTGAGTGAGCCATATTATGAAAGGTAGGTATAAAAGAACTTCCAAGCTTTCTACCTGTGGTTAAGTGGGCTTGCCTCTGCAGTGAATAGAGGGTGGAGAAATCAAATCCGGCACCCCCCTACGTGATGGACTTAGCTCCTCATAGTGTCGGGGGTGGGTAGGACTAGAAAAGGGTTGTTACAGAGTACTTATTTACCTTGAGGTTGAAGGATCACATAAGCTGTAAGTAGGCTGTATCCCTTCAGGGGAGGTAGCTCTATTCCAAGCGAGTAGGGGAAAAGGGGCATGGGGTATTACCCATAGGCAATAGCCGACGGGAAAGGGGGGAGAGATAACAGGCAGTTACTATGTGTGACTACCCTGTTTCAGTTGGTATTAGAGTGGGTGTTTAGAGAGGGAAAGTCCTTAGACCGGTCTCCTGGAACTGCCAGCTTGTGAGAGAGATCAGACCTGTACACAGAAAGAGCAGACAGGTCTAGGTGTATTACTAGTGATGGCTGAATATAATGAGCAAGGTTGGCACTGAGGGGCTTTTTAGCTGCCTGGGTTTTAGATGCAGGGTAGTGCTACAAAGAGTATATTAGTGTAGTTTTAAACAGCTCTAAAAGTAAAGCAGCTAGGTCTCAATTTATTTTACTGTTTTTCTCCCTTTGTTCCTTTCTGGGGGGTTTTCTGTTTAATTCTGCATTGCTAATTGTGTGCATCAGAGCCCCACAGCAGTGCAGGTGGATTATGTATACATCCTAAGTTACTGGAGTCTCTTTGTGGTCTACGGGTTAAAAAGAGACAAAAAAAATTAAGGTTTCAGTAGGGAACTGTTAGGCCTTCATAAGTTACTTGGCCCAGAAAGTTATTGTGTCTGAGGGTGCACACGTGGGGCTAATGGATATGTTAATGCCCGGTAGTAATCTAATCAGGCCTATACTGGCCACAGTGAGCTCCGTGATGGGACGAGTGATTTTTAGGGGCCGTGCAATGCTGTCCGATGACAGTCTCACAATACCAAGATGAGAATAAGAGATGTGCAATCTTACCTCCAGCAGCTGTTTACAACTAAGCTTCCCGCTGTTCCGTTGAGTAGAAAACTTCCAGTGTCTAGTCCGGTGAAGAAGCAGTCGGCCAGGAGCCGGCAAGAGGATTGCAGCAGAGAGTTGGAGGGCTGTAATTGTGTCCCCTTTCAGTATGAGGGGAGCGCAGTGGTAAGTGAGTTAATCCTCGGTCTGTCCGCTGTTAGTGTGTTCTCACTGTGCTCACAAGTAGTGCTGCTAGCCACATTGGCACCTCTCCTTCCTCCGCTCAACTGGCTGTCCGAGATCCTGCTGTACTCAGCCCCGGATGAAAGGATTCTTGTAGATAGCAAGTAGTGGATCGTAGATGGCGAACAAAAAGGGCGATCAGGTAGAAAAAGTTAAGCCTGAAGAATGGCACCATAAAGGGTCTGGGAAGACACCGGAAGTTGCTTTCTGTCACTGCTGGGGGAAATATCAGGAGATAGAAAATAGGTCTTCTTATCTTCCCTATGCCGAGTTTTCTTCCTTTCTCCCTGCTAAGGTAGTGACAGTAGGATTAGGGATGTAGTGTCAAATAATAGTGGGGGTAAAAACCCCAAAGAATATATTAAAAAGCACTTGGTCTGCAGAGCTTTCTAAAAGTGCAACCACCTTGTATTGTGGCAAGCTCCGCCCCCCGCAGTTATTCATCTTAATGTTGAATAGTTTTTTATTGAGGTTGTGCAAAATAAACGGCGTACATGGATTGCCTCATAACAATACTGGCAAAAGTTTCAGCTTGAAAATAGCTATTGGAATAGGCATACATATAACTACAGAGAGTGACAAAACATAGGCAGCATGAACCTCTATTTTAAATATTTATAGATCCTCTCATGTAACGAGTCACTCTTGTACTCATGAATGTTAAATTTACTCAAAGAGGAAAGCTAGTGATAAAGACAGTCACTTATGGACCTTTAACTAATAGAAATAAGTTTAAATGAAGCATTAGATAACGCATAGAAGTAAAAGTGTAAATCTTATAGCATATTAAAGATATATGGTTGGAATGTGGGGGGGGGCATTAAGATAATGAACTAAGAGCTATATGGTGATGGAATAGCTAATGTATGATTAACCCTTCAGCAATTTAGCATGTCCTTAAACACATTGAAGACTCTTTTGGACTACTAATTTCTTGAATAAGATAAAATAAGAGCAGGATAACTTAGGCTATAGGGCTACGTTTGGATCCCATCCTAGTATGTGTACAGCTATGAATGTAGCTATGATCTGCTATATTTAAACATTTTTTGTGGTTAGAATAGCAATGAACAACTGCATTATGGTAACATATGATGAAGAGCAACATCCAATTAGAGAGGTATTTGTGTCTAGACCTCAGTACAATCGTTTCCTATCCAAACTTTGGGATGCTAAGTTTATTTCCTAGATTACATTAAATGCCAATTATGACAATGTCTGGTTTAAAAGCAGCCATGTTAAGAATGTTATTGAGGGCTCTATGTGGGCTTAGTATATTTGGGAATGGGAGCTCACGGAAAGTTCCTGGAAGTGTGTAGATGCTATAGCGGGCATATTACTTCCTGGAGTCTAAGCATATGTTAGTAGATTAGAAGGTAACTCTAGTAGGTAAGTGATAATAGGATGGATATCAATATAAGGTATAATCTTGTGGGAGCCTATTTCAGAATATATTACACTATAATTCTTGCTGACCGTGATCCTTAGGGCTTTTCACCCTGCCCGTAGTCTCTCCATAAGCAACCGGCAAATTAGTTGTGCAGGATTGTTCTATGAAGGCTCTTCACTTAGAGCCATTATGTCTATCATGGACCAAGATTCGGATGTAACTAGAGACTCACCGGCCTGTTGTAGTGGGAGCCGGACTGGCAATCTTCTCTTCTTATAAGAATCTGGAGCAGAGCCGTTACAGCGGTTGGGGCTCAGTGAGATCGCCGTGCTCTTGTGCAAGTTAACTGTGGGACCTATTAGGTTAGCATTAGAAGCTCGAGCTGTGTGATTAGAGACAGCATTCAGTGTGATCTCTTCTTTCACAAGTACCCTTGAGCCTGCAGTGTCGGCTGGATCTTCTGGGTGTAGGGACTGGAGAAAGTTATCAAAGCGTACATTTATCTTCCGCTCAAGATCCACCAGTAAGTCCTTACCACTTTGATAGAATATTTGACAATCCATACCGAGGCGGCAGTTGTGATAAGTGACTGTAGCATTGGATAAGGAATGTGTCCACTAAAGGCAGCAGTAGTATAGCTAATAGATAAAGAGCTGCTTAACCTTGATAGACAGGGGGTGCCGAGGTCTTATGTAGCAGCCACCACTAAAGGCCTCAGCTTTCCGGATCAGATTCCACATAGTGAAAATACTTTGTATTTGGTATAGTTCTGATCAGTATAGGATATAAATGTTGTACCATGTATTTTCTGGTTTTTAGAAGTATTTTATGGTTATTAGAAGATAATTGTTTTTTTTCCCTATTTTTCCTATGAGCTTCTGATATTGCGACCTATTATGGCCACCAAGACACACCCCGCAGTTATTAATTTTATTCAGAACTGAAATTATTATCGATCATGGTGCGTCCATCTCTATTCACAGAAGGTGAAATTGTTTGTCTTGTCTATGGGATGGACAAATACTTCCCGAGGAGGATTGGAGCAACACGTGGTTTGCTCCAAGACGATCACAACAAGATTGTATATGAGATGATGAGACGTATGTACAGAGTTTCTGGTATCAAAAGTACGCAGCGACAGTGCCTAAGAAGGTTTTCTGACCTTAGAAGGTGCAGTGAGGAGTGCTACAGAGCTAAAAGATGGCTGATCAGGGTTTGTAAGCGGCACTTATTATATTGTGTATTATACTTTGAAATTATGTATATGTGAATATGTATCTTAATATTTAATAAATTGTCTAAATGAGTCATAATTTTTTTAATCAATTAAATAATACAAATGATATTTGACTCAATTTAATCTGAAGCCGAAAACTCAAAGAAAAAAAAACAATACAGGGAGTGCAGAATTATTAGGCAAGTTGTATTTTTGAGCATTCATTTTATTATTGAACAACAACCATGTTCTCAATGAACCCAAAAAACTCATTAATTTCAAAGCTGAATATTTTTGGAAGTAGTTTTTAGTTTGTTTTTAGTTTTAGCTATTTTAGGGGGATATCTGTGTGTGCAGGTGACTATTACTGTGCATAATTATTAGGCAACTTAACAAAAAACAAATATATAACCATTTCAATTATTTATTTTTACCAGTGAAACCAATATCACATCTTAACATTCACAAATATACATTTCTGATATTCAAAAACAAAACAAAAACAAATCAGTGACCAATATAGCCACCTTTCTTTGCAAGGACACTCAAAAGCCTGCCATCCATGGATTCTGTCAGTGTTTTGATCTGTTCACCATCAACATTGCGTGCAGCAGCAACCACAGCCTCCCAGACACTGTTCAGAGAGGTGTACTGTTTTCCCTCCTTGTAAATCTCACATTTGATGATGGACCACAGGTTCTCAATGGGGTTCAGATCAGGTGAACAAGGAGGCTATGTCATTAGATTTTCTTCTTTTATACCCTTTCTTTCCAGCCACGCTGTGGAGTACTTGGACGCGTGTGATGGAGCATTGTCCTGCATGAAAATCATGTTTTTCTTGAAGGATGCAGACTTCTTCCTGTACCACTGCTTGAAGAAGGTGTCTTCCAGAAACTGGCAGTAGGACTGGGAGTTGAGCTTGATTCCATCCTCAACCCGAAAAGTCCCCACAAGCTCATGTTTGATGATACCAGCCCAAACCAGTACTCCACCTCCACCTTGCTGGCGTCTGAGTCGGACTGGAGCTCTCTGCCCTTTACCAATCCAGCCACGGGCCCATCCATCTGGCCCATCAAGACTCACTCTCATTTCATCAGTCCATAAAACCTTAGAAAAATCAGTCTTGAGATATTTCTTGGCCCAGTCTTGACGTTTCAGCTTGTGTGTCTTGTTCAGTGGTGGTCGTCTTTCAGCCTTTCTTACCTTGGCCATGTCTCTCAGTATTGCACACCTTGTGCTTTTGGGCACTCCAGTGATGTTGCAGCTCTGACATATGGCCAAACTGGTGGCAAGTGGCATCTTGGCAGCTGCACGCTTGACTTTTCTCAGTTCATGGGCAGTTATTTTGTGCCTTGGTTTTTCTTCACGCTTCTTGCGACCCTGTTGACTATTTTGAATGAAACGCTTGATTGTTTGATGATCACGCTTCAGAAGCTTTGCAATTTTTAAGAGTGCTGCATCCCTCTGCAAGATATCTCACTATTTTTGACTTTTCTGAGCCTGTCAAGTCCTTCTTTTGACCCATTTTGCCAAAGGAAAGGAAGTTGCCTAATAATTATGCACACCTGATATAGGGTGTTGATGTCATTAGACCACACCCCTTCTCATTACAGAGATGCACATCACCTAATATGCTTAATTGGTAGTAGGCTTTCGAGCCTATACAGCTTGGAGTAAGACAACATGCATAAAGAGGATGATGTGGTCAAAATACTCATTTGCCTAATAATTCTGCACTCCCTGTATTTATATGCTTAACTGCATGTATATATATTATTTAAAATAGGTTCTTATTTTCAGCAGAAAAATACAAGATACATACATTACAGCTGCAGATACATTACACAGAAGAAAACATAGCACATGGATCTAATACTGACATACATCTTTATATGTTCACAGATTTATCGAGGAAAAGAGACAGAATCCCCCTGTATGTCAGGCCGGTGTCAATGGCGACACACACGAGCAACCGCTCATCCCCCCCGCTGCTATTGACACTGCTTGAAGATCATGTAGAGGATGAGTCGGGAACAGATTCGGATGTGCCAGATATCCAAGGTAATTTTCTATTACACACAATGATTGCCATCTTTAACATTAAAAAGGGAGATTTCTACAAGTTAATTCATACTGCAGGTTACTGTAATGGATTCTCTTCATTGATGTTTATAATATACGCCTCGTCACATATTCCTCATTCTAAAGATGGTTTGTGTTTGTGCTTCATCTCTGACAGCTGATCAAGAAGCACCCATTCCCGAGGATCCAGGTCCAGCCCCAGATGATGAGGTGGCTGTAACACAATATAAGAAAATATCATATTTTGTTTAAACACTTGTATCTTGATAACATTATTTGAAATATTAAAATTAAATGACTAATGCTTCCCATTACATTTTATATTATTGATCATAATAATATACTGACTATTTAAATATACTGGTATGAAAAAAAACAGAGATATGAAAGACAACATCGCTTGCTTTAAAACAAAATATATTGATGGACATGTAAATATGTTTGAAATAAATGAAGACATAACACTGATATTTATACACATATATATGAATATATATATATATATATATATATATATATATATATACATAAATATATATATGTGTGTACACAAGTATATGCAAAGATATATGTACAATGGTATAAATAAAGTTGGAATAAGAAGACTAAAATGTCTTCATTTGATATACATTTTAGGGTAGATTTTTTTTATTCATAAGGATATCCGCGACAACTTTGACTCTTATTTATCATTGCACCGGACTTGACATGCATTTTTTTGACAGACTTGTTCATAAATAAGGCTGTCGAATGTAGATTCGTGGCAGTGATGTCTGGCGAGCATATTGACTCCAGCGAATGCGCCTAGATTTACGCTTTGCTAAATCGGCCCTGGTGAGTTAGCCAGGTGACTCTACAAGGATCTGACCGGCATTATTTGCACTTATCAGTGCTACATCAAATGTGAGTGTATCTTATACTTTACCTCTACAAGTGAAATAAGACTGTATTACGCTATGATTCACCTTCTCTGATTTTGTTTATATGATTTTACGAAGTGGAAGGCCAGACACTTGAGAAGAGCAGCCTGAACTGTCTACTTATACAGCCTGTATATACCATCAACATGCAAACTATTAATATCAACATTATTATACATTTGATTTTTGTTTTATTATTGTTTTTTTTTTTTATCATTTTGTATAAGTTGCCCTATCTGCAGCCACTGTGATTTAGGGATAATTATAGTGGGTGCATTTTCACTAATACCTGTTCCTATATAATCAAGCCTCCTATTGGCTTTACCTGCTGCATTACTCTATTGTTTACAAACAACACCTGATAATCAACACTGTAGCAAATTTTCTCATAGAGAAATGTAACAGAACTGAGTTATTTATAAAATAAAGATTTACAGTACTTATAAGGAAGGTTCTCTCCTATATACAAAATCCAGCGTGTAGCAGTTTCCCAAATAAAAATGGTCAAGGAATCCTGCGCGGTGCCGCAGTCCCAATAATTCTAGACAATGAAGTAGAGAGTAACAAAACACCATGGCCCCAAGTTATCATGGTCTGTCGGACCTGATCCGACAGTGCGGATCAGGTCCGACAGACCTCGCTGTATTGAGCTTTGTGACCGCTGCTTCATAACTGCCGTTTCTGGCGAGCCTGCTCTACACCTACTCTAAGCCCCCTAATAAAACAACAAAGCCCCCCAAAATAAAAAATGCCCTACCCTATTCTAAATTACTAAAGTTAAAAGCTCTTTTACCTTACCAGCCCTGAACAGGGCCCTTTGCGGGGCATGCCCCAAGAAGTTCAGCTCTTTTGCCTGTAAAAAAACATACAATACCCCCCCAACATTACAACCCACCACCCACATACCCCTAATCTAACCCAAACCCCCCTTAAATAAACCTAACACTAAGCCCCTGAAAATCTTCCTACCTTGTCTTCACCTTACCAGGTTCACCGATTGGTCCTGAAGAGCTCCTCCGATGTCCTGATCCAAGCCCAAGCGGGGGGCTGAAGATGTCCATGATCCGGTAGAAGTCTTCATCCAAGCGGGGCAGAAGAGGTCTTCCATCCGATTGAAGTCTTCATCCAAGCGGGGCAGAAGAGGTCTTCCATCCGATTGAAGTCTTTATCCAAGCGTGGGCAGAAGAGGTCTTCCATCCGATTGAAGTATTCATCCAGGCGGCATCTTCTATCGACATCCATCTGGAACGGAGCGGCAGCATCCTGAAGACCTCCGACGCGGAACATCCATCCTGGCCGACGACTGAACGACGAATGACGGTTCCTTTAAATGACGTCATCCAAGATGGCGTCCCTCGAATTCCGATTGGCTGATAGGATTCTATCAGCCAATCGGAATTAAGGTAGGAATATTCTGATTGGCTGATGGAATCAGCCAATCAGAATCAAGTTCAATCCGATTGGCTGATCCAATCAGCCAATCAGATTGAGCTCGCATTCTATTGGCTGTTCCGATCAGCCAATAGAATGCGAGCTAAATCTGATTGGCTGATTCCATCAGCCAATCAGAATATTCCTACCTTAATTCCGATTGGCTGATAGAATCCTATCAGCCAATCGGAATTCGAGGGACGCCATCTTGGATGACGTCATTCAAAGGAACCGTCATTCGTCGTTCAGTCATCGGCCAGGATGGATGTTCCGCGTCGGAGGTCTTCAGGATGCTGCCGCTCCGCTCCAGATGGATGTCGATAGAAGATGCCGCCTGGATGAAGACTTCAATCGGATCTAAGACCTTTTCTGCCCCGCTTGGATGAAGACTTCAATTGGATGGAAGACCTCTTCTGCCCCGCTTGGATGAAGACTTCTACCGGATCATGGACATCTTCAGCCCCCCGCTTGGGCTTGGATCAGGACATCGGTGAAGATAAGGTAGGAAGATCTTCAGGGGCTTAGTGTTAGGTTTATTTAAGGGGGGTTTGGGTTAGATTAGGGGTATGTGGGTGGTGGGTTGTAATGTTGGGGGGGGGGATTGTATGTTTTTTTTACAGGCAAAAGAGCTGAACTTCTTGGGGCATGCCCCGCAAAGGGCCCTGTTCAGGGCTGGTAAGGTAAAAGAGCTTTTAACTTTAGTAATTTAGAATAGGGTAGGGCATTTTTTATTTTGGGGGGCTTTGTTGTTTTATTAGGGGGCTTAGAGTAGGTGTAATTAGTTTAAAATTGTTGTAATATTTTTCTTATGTTTGTAGATATTTTTTTATTTTTTGTAACTTAGTTCTTTTTTATTTTTTGTACTTTAGTTAGTTTATTTCATTGTAGTTATTTGTAGATATTGTATTTAATTAATGTATTGATAGTGTAGTGTTAGGTTTAATTGTAGGTAATTGTAGGTATTTTATTTAATTAATTTAATGATAGTGTAGTGTTAGGTTTAATTGTAACTTAGGTTAGGATTTATTTTACAGGTAATTTTGTAATTATTTTAACTAGGTAACTATTAAATAGTTCTTAACTATTTAATAGCTATTGTACCTGGTTAAAATAATTACAAAGTTGCCTGTAAAATAAATATTAATCCTAAAATAGCTACAATGTAATTATAATTTATATTGTAGCTATATTAGGATTTATTTTACAGGTAAGTATTTAGCTTTAAATAGGAATAATTTATTTAATAAGAGTTAATTAATTTCGTTAGATTAAAATTATATTTAATTTAGGGGGGTGTTAGTGTTAGGGTTAGACTTAGCTTTAGGGGTTAATACATTTATTAGAATAGCGGTGAGCTCCGGTCGGCAGATTATGGGTTAATAATTGAAGTTAGGTGTCAGCGATGTTAAAGAAGGGCAGATTAGGGGTTAATACTATTTATTATAGGGTTAGTGAGGCGGATTAGCGGTTAATAACTTTATTATAGTAGCGCTCAGGTCCGCTCGGCAGATTAGGGGTTAGTAAGTGTAGGCAGGTGGAGTCGACGTTGTGGGGGGCAGATTAGGGGTTACTAAATATAATATAGGGGTCGGCGGTGTTAGGGGCAGCAGATTAGGGGTACATAACTATAACGTAGTTGGCGGTCGGCAGATTAGGGGTTAAAAAAATTTAATCGAGTGGCGGCGATACGGGGGGACCTCGGTTTAGGGGTACATAGGTAGTTTATGGGTGTTAGTGTACTTTAGAGTACAGTAGTTAAGAGCTTTATAAACCGGTGTTAGCCCAGAAAGCTCTTAACTACTGACTTTTTTCCTGCGGCTGGAGTTTTGTCGTTAGATTTCTAACGTTCACTTCAGCCACGACTCTAAATACCGGAGTTAGAAAGATCCCATTGAAAAGATAGGATACGCAATTTACGTAAGGGGATCTGCGGTATGGAAAAGTCGCGGCTGAAAAGTGAGCGTTAGACCCTTTTTTGAGTGACTCCAAATACCAGAGTTAGCCTAAAACCAGCGTTAGGAGCCTCTAATGCTGGTTTTCACGGCTAACGCCAAACTCCAAATCTAGGCCTAAGATAGCTACAATATAATTAATAATTACATTGTAGCTATTTTAGGATTTATATTTATTTTACAGGTAACTTTGTATTTATTTTAGCTAGTTAGAATAGTTATTAAATAGTTATTAACTATTTAATAACTACCTAGCTAAAATAAATACAAAATTACGTGTAAAAAAAATCCTAACCTAAGTTACGGTTAAACCTAACACTACACTAATCTAAGCCCCCTAATAAAATAACAAAGCCCCACAAAATAAAAAAATGCCCTACCCTATTCTAAATTAAAAAGTTCAAAGCTCTTTTACCTTACCAGCCCTTAAAAGGGCCTTTTGCGGGGCATGCCCCAAAGAAAACTGCTCTTTTGCCTGTAAAAGAAAAATACAACCGCCCCCAACATTAAAACCCACCACCCACATACCTCTAATCTAACCCAAACCCCCCTTAAAAAAACCTAACACTATTCCCCTGAAGATCATCCTACCTTGAGTTGTCTTCAGCCAGCTGACCCACTGATGGAACCGAAGAGGAGATCCGGAGCGGCAGAAGTGATCCTCCAAGGGGCGCTGAAGAAGTCTTCCATCCGATGAAGTGATCCTCCAAGCGGTGCTGAAGAAGTCTTCCATCCGGGCGATGTCATCTTCCAAGGCGGCGCTAAAGAAGTCTTCCATCCGGGCGATGTCATCTTCCAAGCGGGGTCTTCAATATCCAAGATGGCGTCCCTTCAATTCCGATTGGCTGATAGGATTCTATCAGCCAATCGGAATTAAGGTAGGAAAAATCTGATTGGCTGATTGAATCAGCCAATCAGATTGAGCTTGCATTCTATTGGCTGATCGGAACAGCCAATAGAATGCAAGCTAAATATGATTGGCTGATTGGATCAGCCAATCGGATTGAACTTCAATCTGATTGGCTGATTCAATCAGCCAATCAGATTTTTCCTACCTTAATTCCGATTGGCTGATAGAATCCTATCAGCCAATCGGAATTGAAGGGACGCCATCTTGGATGACGTCCCTTAAAGGAGCCTTCATTCGTTGGTAGTCCATCGGGGAAGAAGGATGTTCCGCGTCGGCGGAATGAAGATGGATCCTGAAGAAGAAGATTGAAGACCCCGCTTGGAAGATGACATCGCCCGGATGGAAGACTTCTTCAGCGCCGCTTGGAAGATGACATCGCCCGGATGGAAGACTTCTTCAGCGCCGCTTGGAGGATCACTTCATCGGATGGAAGACTTCTTCATCGCCCCTTGGAGGATCACTTCTGCCGCTCCGGATCTCCTCTTCGGTTCCATCGGTGGGTCGGCTGGCTGAAGACAACTCAAGGTAGGATGATCTTCAGGGGGGTAGTGTTAGGTTTTTTTAAGGGGGTTTGGGTTAGATTAGGGGTATGTGGGTGGTGGGTTTTAATGTTGGGGGGGGTTGTATTTTTCTTTTACAGGCAAAAGAGCAGTTTTCTTTGGGGCATGCCCCGCAAAAGGCCCTTTTAAGGGCTGGTAAGGTAAAAGAGCTTTGAACTTTTTAATTTAGAATAGGGTAGGGCATTTTTTTATTTTGGGGGGCTTTGTTATTTTATTAGGGGGCTTAGATTAGGTGTAATTAGCTTAAAATTGTTGTAATATTTTTAAAATGTTTGTAACTTATTTTTTTATTTTTTGTAACTTAGCTTTTTTATTTTTTGTACTTTAGTTAGTTTATGTAAATTGTATTTAATTGTAGTTATTTGTAGTTAATTTATTTAATTAATTTAATGATAGTGTAGTGTTAGGTTTAATTGTAACTTAGGTTAGGATTTATTTTACAGGTAATTTTGTATTTCTTTTAGTGAGGTAGTTATTAAATATTATTATTATTGTTATTAACTATTTAATAACTATTCTAACTAGCTAAAATAAATACAAAGTTACCTGTAAAATAAATATAAATCCTAAAATAGCTACAATGTAATTATTAATTATATTGTAGCTATCTTAGGGTTTATTTTACAGGTAAGTATTTAGTTTTTACTAGAAATAATTTATTAAAGTATAGTGTAGTTTTAGGTGTAATTGTAACTTAGGTTAGTTTTTATTTTACAGGTAAATTTCTCTTTATTTTAGCTAGGTAGCTATTAAATAGTTAATAACTATTTAATAGCTATTGTACCTAGTTAAAAAAGATTGAAAGATGTCTGTAAAATAAAAATACATCCTAAGATAGCTACAATATAATTATTATTTATATTGTAGCTATATTAGGGTTTATTTTAAAGGTAAGTAATTTTTTTTTAAATTGGAATACTTTAGTTAATAATAGAAATATTATTTAGATTTATTTAAATAATATTTAAGTTAGGGGTGTTAGGGTTAGTGTTAGACTTAGGTTTAGGGGTTAATAATTTTATTACAGTGGCGGCGGTGTAGGGGGGGCAGGATAGGGGTTAATAAATTTATTATAGGTGGCAACGGTGTAGGGGGGGGCAGGATAGGGATTAATAAGTTTAATATAGGTTACGGCGGGGTCCGGGAGCGGTGGTTTAGGGGTTAAATTATTTATTTAGTTGCAGCGAGGTCCGGGATCGGCAGGATAGGGGTTAATAACTTTATTATAGAGGGCGGCGGTATAGGGGGGGCAGGATAGGGGTTACTTGGTATAATGTAGGTGGCAGCAGGGTCTGGGAGCGGCGGTTTAGGGGTTAATACATATATTATAGTTGCGGTGGGGTCAGGGAGCGGCAGTTTAGGGGTTAACATGTTTATTATAGTGGCGGTGGGCTCCGGGAGCGGCGGTTTAGGGGTTAATCAGTTTATTATAGTAACAGTGGGCTCCGGGAGCGGCGGTTTAGGGGGTAATAAATGTATTTAGCTGCGGCGGTGTAGGGGGGACAGATTAGGGGTGTTTAGACTCGGGGTACATGTTAGGGTGTTATGTGTAGGCGTTTCCCATAGAAATCAATGGGATGTCTGGCAGCAGCGAACATGAACTTTCGCTATGGACAGACTCCCATTGATTCCTATGGGATCCGCCGCCTCCAGGACGGCGGATTGAAAACCAGGTACGCTGGGCCGGAA
The DNA here is from genome assembly GCF_027579735.1 of Bombina bombina. Taxonomy (NCBI): domain Eukaryota; kingdom Metazoa; phylum Chordata; class Amphibia; order Anura; family Bombinatoridae; genus Bombina; species Bombina bombina. The sequence continues at coordinate 67,518,878 of NC_069504.1, read as the reverse complement.
AAGTGCCGAGCGTACCTGCTAGTTTTTTGATAACTAGCAAAAGTAGTCAGATTGTGCCGCACTTGTGTGCGGAACATCTGGAGTGACGTAAGAATCGATCTGTGTCGGACTGAGTCCGGCGGATCGAAGCTTACGTCACAAAATTCTACTTTTGCCGGTATCTAGGGCTTGATAACTAAGGCGAATCAGCCTCACCACAAATACGCTGCAGAATTCCAGCGTATTTGAGGTTGACGGCTTGATAACTACCCCCTAATATATCAAACACATACACAAACATAATTACACACACACACATGTACACACACATACATGCACGCACACACACACATATATACGTGCATACACATATACATCCACACACATATACACATCCACACACACACACAATTACACCTACACATGTACACACACATACACACATACACATATACATGCCCCCACACACACGTACACACATATACATGCACCCACACACACACACAGTACACACATATACATCCACACTCTTATATATACACACACAAGCACATACAAATACACACATGCACACACAGACACACACATACATTTCAAGATCCATGCTAAAAACAAAACAATTATTATTTTCTGCGTCTGAGTTGCTTTCAAATGGATGTCACTGTGTTTAAAAGTATGTAACATTAACATGTATGTCTCCACAGAAGCAATAAATATCATCCACAGAAATGTGGAATCTTTACAAAATAAAACATATTTATTTTGACTTTACTTCAAATGCCAGCTAATAAACGCAGTAACATAACAAGTTGTAAATATGTCTAGACTGAATTGTTGTTCTTAATATAGTATGACATTGGCTGTGGAGGCCGGTAGTGCCTGGTTGCAATAACAATCCAACACAACAGGAGGCGGAACTGTGCTGTAGTAAGAGATAAGTGCTCAAAGCTTTAAGTGCTCAGAGGAGCTGAGTATGATGGAAGTGGATGTTAATAATCTTGAAGGCAGAGCAAAAAATATCAGCTATGTCTTTGGGTAACTTCTTTCACTCAAAATAGCAACTTGAAATACTTGAAAAAAAATGTAGCTACATCATACTAATCCACTGCAATATGTACTATTGCTTTGCTTAAATAACCATGGAATAAAAGAAAAGGTATTGAAAAATGGTATGGACATTTTTTTCTTATGATTAACTTTTTTATTTTTTGATGTGTCTTAAAATGTCATAAGAAGTTTATAAAAATGATGTTGTGTTGTTATTGTGTGTGTGTGTATGTATGTTCGTATGTATGTATGTATGTGTATATATATATATATTTATATAGATATATAAATAAATATACAACTGTTTAAATTTCCTAAAAACTTCAGAGGAAAAGGAGAAAAACCTCCCTTGTCCAGAACCTGCGTATATCAACTAAATAATCAACTATTAATTCCTGTGTAGGGAATGGACCAATACAAGAATAAAAGCAAAAGTCATTCTAAGTTAGAGCTGGAAGAAGAGACAAATAATGATCCCTGAAACACCACTGATATAACCTATTATACAAGTGGGTCCACTGTCACTGTAAGATTTTAATGTGTATAAATGTAGTATTACTGTAGTTATAGAAAGATGGCATTATTACAATTATAAAGAGGTTAATATGTTCTGTTTACTATTTTAAAACATCAGGCATGGAGCAATGCTGAGGTAGCCAGTTTACGTATACCAAGAGTTAAGATCATATATGGGTAGAGAAGATTGCTGTGAGTAGCAAGAGCTTACAATAATGTAGAGCACCTTATTTGGAATAGAGCCAAAAGTGTATTGTCAGCAGTTTTAAAGTGTATAAGAATCAGGGAGAAATAATGGTAGACAGAGTTCATCTTTGAAAGGAAAACACCAACAGCTGTAGCCGGGACTCCCACAGGAAACAAACGGGGTAATATTCATTTATGTATTATTTCTCTGTTAAATTGTTTTTATGTGTTTAACCTTGTAAACAGTAACATGTAATCTTGTTATTTATCTGTTCTTTAATAAATGTGTGCTGGTTTAAATAGTTGAAGGTAGTATGGTTGTCTGTTTCTGGAGGGTTTCAAAAGATATACAGTACGGTATATGAAATTCGTTTGTACAGGGCCGATTATTAATATATTTATATATTAATTTTTAGACGTGAATGGTTTTTAACATAAGATCCTTTGGTTATTTAAGAGTAATATCTTACATCACGTGTTAATAATTGGCCATACAATTCTCCAGACATTTAATACATTAGATTATTCACGGCGAGCAAGGCGTCAAATTTATCAATCATCCGCCACTGCTCATGGTAGGCTAGACGTGTCTATTTCAGAGTGTTTTTTTAGTACATAGTGACAGCAGACACCATTTCGCTCTTGGCGAGTAACAGCAAGTGTCGCCAATTTCGGATTGACTGCTTAGTGCATGGTGCCCTTAATGTCTGTATAAGATGCTTGTACTGTATCTTTGTTGAATGATTTCCTTAAACCTCAATTAAAATAATGTAAAATTAATATGAACCCTAGATCAGCATAACATGCAAATGTAATATAAAATGCTTTTAAATTTGTATTGAAATTGGTGCCTGTGCATGCTCATAAAATTCCTTTTTTTTTTCTTGGTACTGTGCCTGAGCATCATCAAGATATCTCCACTTTGAAACTTTATATATTCAGACCACCTGCTCCGTTTGTTTTCAATTAAAGCTAGGAAATTCCTGTTTTTTATTTCAAACTTTATTAAGACAGGTACAGCATTTTTTACTGCAGCTTTGCCTAAAAATACTTATATGTTCATGTTGAAAAACAACCAATTTGTTATCAACCCATTATCCCAAATAAAGAAACCTGTGACATTGCAGCCAAATATGTGTACCCAAAATTTTCAAATATTTCAAAATCAGTGTCCAGTGTTTTAAAAGCATTTTAACGGTAAACAAATTGAAGAGTAATGTGTCTTCAGAGCAGTGTAGGACTAAATCCTTTTGAAAAGCCTACGTCAATTCTTGTTCCAGTACTTTTTGCTTTGTTGCCAGGTGCTACTGTAATTTAAAATGTTATGCTCATTGTAAAAGCACAATTTAGTCACAGAAAAAGCAAGTAATATAAATAGTGACTGTGGAACACAACATATTTTACATATACTATTTTAAAAGGGACAGCAGTGTATTTCAGATTTGATATTTCTTTAAAATGTTTAACTGTTTTATTGACTACTTTGGCTGGCGTTACTGTCCTCTAAAAAAATAGAATATAATAATTATTAATTTATTAAATGTGTCAGGGCTAGGGATGGGCAAATGTGTTGCAACATTCGGGAAAAAATAATAATTTTAACACATTCATTTGTTCGTTTCGAATTTCAAATGTTTGTAGAACATTGTACAACATTCTAACATTTGTTTAATGTAGTCATTACTTGCCACAGCAAACATGAAATAATATTGCTTCCACAAGGTTGATCGTATTTCTTGCAGGCTTCAAGGAGATGGAGACAGGGCAATCCAACACTGGATCCAGCCGGTTACTGCTTCTGTACATATACTCACTCTCCCGGCTCCAGAGCTATCATCCTTCTCCAAAAGTTGTAACACTGCGGTGGAAATGGCTATGTCACCAATTCCAAGTCGAGCCTATGGCACTTCTCCAATCACCAACTCAGGATGCCGGACTGCAAAAGGGGGGCGGATCGGAGTCCCTGTACTCCAAATAAATATAGAAAAAATTATATCCAAAAAGTTCCAGTCCAGGCTTGTCATAGGTAAAAAGTGATTTTTTAATAGCAACAGGTTGCAAGGGAAAGAAAAAAAAGACCTAAACCTTACACACATGTGTCACTATTTAAAACAAATTTATAGCAATCTCATTGGTGGATACCAATAAGTATCCTGATTAACCCTGTATGTGCAGAAATGACTGAAGGAAAATAAACTCTCCTAGAGAGTACCTACAGGAACCACAGGATGTAATAATTTGTGACAAATATATTATAACGGACACATAGGATCAAAATACTGCAAAATCCAATCATAGGTAAATACACAAATATATACATGGGGATACGTACACCAAATTGCTATTACAGATACTAACTTAACATAGTAATGCTTATAGTTAACATATACCTATAGCAGATATAATATAGCTATGGAACCCGAAATTAAAGAACCAATCAACACATTAGATTTGCATAATCAACAAATGCAAGATAACAAGACAATGCAATAGCACTTAGTCTGAACTTCAAATGAGTAGTAGATTTTTTTAAAACAAATTTCAAAGTTATGTATATTTCCACACCCCTTGTACCATGTGATAGCAATCAGCCAATAACAAATGCATATACGTATAGTCTGTGAATTCTTGCACATGCTCTGTAGGATTTGATGACTCAAAAAATTTAAATATAAAAGACTGTGCACATTTTTTTAATGGAAGTAAATTGGAAAGTTGTTTAAAATTACATACTGTATCTGAATCATGAAAATTTAATTTAACCTGAGTGTCCCTTTAAAATTAATTCTTAGTGCTGTATATGGTGATATAGCCTAATAGTATTGAAACTGCCTAGTGTATCATAATGGTGCACACTTCTGGCTAATATCATACACCCATAGGTTATACACTCAAGGGTACATATGGGGAAAGGTAGAATAGATAATACTGTCCCAATATCTGAAACTTAATAGTCACTGGAAAGGAAACAGTGCTATATAACAGGGATGTATGATATAAGATATATTGTATATGGTAAAAGCATCAGGGGACAAGTAATAGCCATAGTGCTCTACTAGCATAATGCGTTACAAATTATCAACCTCCATACTCAAAATATAAAAAAAATATATAAGTAATTGAGTACTACAGAATAAACATTAACATAGTGCCAAAAAAAGTGCAAAAGCAGAATATATATATATATATATATATATATATATATATATATATATATATATATATATATATATTTGCATACAAAGAGAGAAGCACTCTACCAGGAACGAACAACAGCTCAGTGGCTTGTTCTATGGCGATTTACCACCCGGAAGCAGCCTCTTTTAGACCAGTGTGCTTTTCACAGAAGAAAACTTTCCTGAAGTATATCAGTCTGATCCTGCCAAGTAAGGTCAGTCCAGCCCCGAAATACCAGGCAATTCCTCCAAATAAATACACTCACAGGCCTTTTTAAAAAGTGAACAAAAACCTTGTTTTAATGGAACGTTTTCGGGGAAATGTTCCCCTTCATCAGCATTTCCCCGAAAACGTTCCATTAAAACAAGGTTTTCGTTCACCTTTTAAAAAGGCCTGTGAGTGCATTTATTTGGAGGAATATTGATTTCATGTCTGCACCCAGGCAGACGACTCTAGGAGGGTAACACTGTAATTTGGACTGTATTATATATATATATATTCACAATGATGGTATGTTGTACTAAAATGCAGATAGGGAATTGTATACATATGGGTGGCAGCTTACCCAAGCCATCCCAAATGGGGAACAGACCTGATAACAATTAATTGGACCATACAAATATGTATATACATATACATTTAGTGACCGCTATGTGTGGTACTCATCTATGCCAGTAATTTATAATATCAAACTCTGAGTTGAATCCAATGGGAACCAAAGTATTAAGTTTGTGGATCCAATATATCTCTTGGCGACACAAAATTTGAAACTTGTCACCTCCTCTTGGTGGCCTCAAGATTAGTTAAATTGCTTGCCACCTAAATGTACTTACATTACCCCATGGATCTCAATAAAATGTTGGGAAAGGGCCTGAACACGCTTTTTCCCCTGCCATATATGACAGATGTTCTTTTATCCTTTTACCCACCTCCATAGTCGTTCAATAAGGTAGATAATGAATGTTAAAACAACCCCTAGTGACATAAGTTTCAGGGGGTTAATCAGGATACTTATTGGTATCCACCAATGAGATTTATTTTAATTTGCTTTAAATAGTGACACATGTGTGTAAGGTTTAGATCTATGATTACGGTCTATACGACTGAAACTGGTCAGTCTACTCTGTCCTGATTTTATTTCCCATGCAGCCTGTTGCTGTTTTATTTCAATAGATTTCTAATAAAAATCGCTTTTTACCTATGACAAGCCTGGACTGGAACTTTTTGGATATCCTTTTTTCTAAGATAATAGCACATATTAAAAGAGGCATAGATGCAATGGAAGGAAGCATAATTATCTTGCTGTATTAATCCCTGGTAAGACTTCACCTCAAGTATGGAGTACAGTGTTTGGGATCAGTATTAAAAAAGGACATTGCCAGATCAGAAAAAGTTCAGAGACGGGCCACAAAACTAACAAGGGGAATGTAGGATTTAAACTATGAAGAGAGATTAGCCAAATTGAGTCTGTTTACTTTGGAAAAAACATGCTTGAGATGTGATATATTTACTTTATATAAATATTTTCAAGGCCCATTTGAAGAGTTGGTGGAAGTGCTGTTTATTCCAAGGCAGTGATCTGTGACAAGAGGTAACAATTTAAGGGTAGAGGAAAGAAGATTTAATCTCCAACAATGTAAATATTTTTTTCACAGTAAAAGCAATCAAATTGTGAAACATCTTGCTTAAGAAGGTGGTGGCTGCCAATTCTGTGGATACATTTTAAAATGTCTTAGATACATTAATGGATAAAAACAGATTTCAGGGATATTATTGCTTGTGTTAAATGGGTTGGCTTTCTAATTGTTTAATGTACGTTTAATTGCCAGCTTATTGTAAATCAGGTTGTCTCTCTATAGGTTAAACTCAATGATCTTCTGTCTTTTTTCAACCTTATCTACTATGCTACTATGTTACTATATTACTAGAATAAATAAAAAAAAACATCTAGTCATTAGGTTCTTTAGTTCATTAGCGGCATGATACATTATCTATAAGTCATTTTAAAAGGTCCCCCTTTGTTTATAGAATTGTAACAAATTCTCATAGGGCAGTCATGTTAAACAGTCACGACCGGAAGTTGACTAATTGTGAAAGTTAAAGGAACATGCCACCCACATTTTTTCTTTTATGATTTAGAAAGAGAATGCAATTTTAAACATCTTTCTAATTTACTTATATTATCTAATTTGTTTTATTCTCTTGATATTCTTTGATGAAAAGCATATCTAGATATGCTCACTAGCTGCTGATTGGTTGCTGCACATAGAAGCCTTGTGTGATTGGCTCACCATGTGCATTGCTTTTTCTTCAACTAAGGATGTTTAAAAAATGAAGCAAAATAAATAACGGAAGTAAATTGTGATGTTGTTTAAATTTCTATACTCTATCTGAATCATGAAAGAAAGATTTTGGGTTTAGTGGCCCTTTAAAACTATTTACTCTTCTGATTGGTGATTATGAGGAGGAATAAGCATGGTGTTGTTGATGGATGGAATGGTAAGTAAAGCTTTTTATTATTATTATTTTAAAATGTCTGTAAAATGTTTTTTTTATATATATATTTTGGTTTGTATTGGTGGTATGTTTGGTCGGAGAGGGTTACGTAAGAGATATAATGAAAGGTCTTTAGCATGTAACTCATTTTTAGAACGCTAACAAATAAGTAGATTCATTACAAACTAAAATGCAAACTATTGTAATCTAATAAGACATTTTAAGTAATATAAATGAATTAGCAACTTTTTACCAATCTGAAAATGCTTTTCAAGAAACATGGATAATAAAATTAATGGACTGGAACATTTTAGGCATTCCACAGACACATAACTTTAAAAAAAAAAAAAAAAAAAACTACAAAATAGCATGAGATGCATGTGAGGACCAATTATTGAGGAGATATCTGCTGTTGGTTAATTTTAATGCAAATGTAATAACTGCTTACTATTAGTGATGTGCATTTTTCTATGTCAGCACCAGACGAATGCCAAACATGGCCTCCACCAGTGGCAGTCAGCTATTTTCTGAGCCGGATTTCTTCTTGTGAAAGTTCAACACACTAGAATCTGTGCAAATCGAGATCTTAGTGTGTTGCATTTTCAAAAGAAGAAATCCGGCTCAGAAAATAGCTGAATGCTGCTGGGGGCCACCATATTCGGCATTCATTTGTTGCCGAAATAGACTGCAGATCCCTACTTATTATATAGCCTTTATTAGCCATTTGGTGCAATTAGTGGAATATATGGGAGATTATACATTAATTTAATTAAAGGGGCAGTCAGCACCAGAATTGTTGTTGTTTAAAAAGATAGATAATCCTTTCATTACCCATTCCCGAGTATTACATAACCAACACAGTTATAATACACTTTTTACCTCTGTGATTACCTTGTATGTAAGCCTCTGCAGACTGCCCCCTTATATCAGTTCTTTTGACAGACTTGCATTTTAGCCAATCAGAGCTCACTCCTCTGTAAATTCACATGCATGAGCTCAATGTTATATATATCAAACACATGAACTATTGCCCTCTAGTGGTGAAAAACTGTCAAAATGCATTCAGATTAGAGGCGGCCTTCAAGGTCTAAGAAATTAGCATATGACCTTCCTAGGTTTAGTTTTCTACTAAGAATACCAAGAGAACAAAATTGATGATAAAAGTAAATTGGAAAGTTGTTTAAAATGACACGCCCTATTTGAATCATGAAAGTTTATATTGGACTTGACTGTCCCTTTAATAGTCACATGGCTTGCACTTTATAATGGATCTTCACTCTAACAAATTCCAAATAACCTATTGCTTTATAGTATGCAGTCTTGCGGTAACTAGTGATGTCGCAAATTGTTCGCCGGCGAATAGTTCCCGGCGAACATAGCTTGTTCGCGTTCGCAGCGGCGGGCGAACATATGCGATGTTCGATCCGCCCCCTATTTGTCATCATTGAGTAAACTTTGACCCTGTATCTCACAGTCTGCAGACACATTACAGCCAATCAGCAGCAGACACTCCCTCCCAGACCCTCCCAGCTCCTGGGCAGCAGCCATTTTAGATTCATTCTGATCCTGCATTCTTAGTGAGAGGAGGGACAGTGTAGCTGCTGATGATTTTTTAGGGAAATTGATAGCTAGGCTAGTGTATTCAGTGTCCACTACAGTCCTGAAGGACTCATCTGATCTCTGCTGTTTGGACAGCACCCCAAAAAAACCTTTTTAGGGCTAGAACATCAGTGGTTTTTTTTTTGTTTTTTTTTTTGCCTGTGTAATTTTGACTGCAAACATCAGTCTGCTAGTGTAATCTAATAGCAGTTGCCTGCCCACCAGCGTGTGTGCCAGGCCCACTTGCCAACTAGTGCCACCACTCATATCTGTTGTAACAGTAGTATAAATATTTAAAAAAAAAACTTTTTTGACCGTGAAACATCTGTCTGCTAGTGTAATCTAATTGCAATTGCCTGCCTGCCAGCGTGTGTGCCAGGCCCACATGCCAACTAGTGCCACCACTCATATCTGTTGTAACAGTAGTGTAAATATTTAAAAAAAAAAACTTTTTTGACTATGAAACATCAGTCTGCTACTGTAATCTAATTTCAGTTGCCTGCCTACCAGCGTGTGTGCCAGGCTCACTTGCTAAGTGCCACCACTCATATCTGTTGTAACAGTAGTGTAAATATTTTAAAAAAACTTTTTTGACTGTGAAACATCAGTCTACTAGTGTAATCTAATTGCAGTTGCCTGCCTGCCAGCGTGTGTGCCAGGCCCACTTGCCAACTAGTGCCACCACTCATATCTGTTGTAACAGTAGTGTAAATATTTTTAAAAAAAACTTTTTTGACTGTGAAACATCAGTCTACTAGTGTAATCTAATTGCAGTTGCCTGCCTGCCAGCGTGTGTGCCAGGCCCACTTGCCAACTAGTGCCACCACTCATATCTGTTGTAACAGTAGTGTAAATATTTAAAAAAAAAACTTTTTTGACTGTGAAACATCAGTCTGCTAGTGTAATCTAATTGCAGTTGCCTGCCTGCCAGCGTGTATGCCAGGCTCACTTGCTAAGTGTCACCACTCATATCTGTTGTAACAGTAGTGTAAATATTTAAAAAAAAAAACTCTTTTGACTGTGAAACATCAGTCTGCTAGTGTAATCTAATTGCAGTTGCCTGCCTGCCAGCGTGTGTGCCAGGCTCACTTGCCAACTAGTGCCACCAATCATATTTGTTATAACAGTAGTGTAAATATTTAAAAAAAAACTTTTTTGACTGTGAAACATCAGTCTGCTAGTGTAATCTAATTGCAGTTGCCTGCCTGCCAGTGTGTGTGCCAGGCCCATTTGCCAACTAGTGACACCACTCATATTTGTTGTAACAGTAGTGTAAATATTTTAAAAAAAACTTTTTTGACTGTGAAACATCAGTCTGCTAGTGTAATCTAATTGCAGTTGCCTGCCTGCCAGTGTGTGTGTCAGGCTCACTTGCTAAGTGTCACCACTCATATCTTTTGTAACAGTAGTGTAAATATTTAAAAAAAAAACTTTTTTGACTGTGAAACATCAGTCTGCTAGTGTAATCTAATTGCAGTTGCCTGCCTGCCAGCGTGTGTGCCAGGCCCACTTGCCAACTAGTGCCACCACTCATATTTGTTGTAACAGTAGTGTAAATATTTTAAAAAAAACTTTTTTGACTGTGAAACATTAGTCTGCTAGTGTAATCTAATTGCAGTTGCCTGCCTGCCAGCGTGTGTGCCAGGCTCACTTGCCAACTAGTGCCACCACTCATATTTGTTGTAACAGTAGTGTAAATATTTAAAAAAAAAAAACTTTTTTGACTTTGAAACATCAGTCTGCTAGTGTAATCTAATTGCAGTTGCCTGCCTGCCAGCGTGTGTGCCAGGCCCACTTGCCAACTAGTGCCACCACTCATATCTGTTGTAACAGTAGTGTCAATATTTTTAAAAAAAACTTTTTTGACTGTGAAACATCAGTCTACTAGTGTAATCTAATTGCAGTTGCCTGCCTGCCAGCGTGTGTGCCAGGCCCACTTGCCAACTAGTGCCACCACTCATATCTGTTGTAACAGTAGTGTAAATATTTAAAAAAAAAACTTTTTTGACTGTGAAACATCAGTCTGCTAGTGTAATCTAATTGCAGTTGCCTGCCTGCCAGCGTGTATGCCAGGCTCACTTGCTAAGTGTCACCACTCATATCTGTTGTAACAGTAGTGTAAATATTTTAAAAAAAAAACTCTTTTGACTGTGAAACATCAGTCTGCTAGTGTAATCTAATTGCAGTTGCCTGCCTGCCAGCGTGTGTGCCAGGCTCACTTGCCAACTAGTGCCACCAATCATATTTGTTATAACAGTAGTGTAAATATTTAAAAAAAAACTTTTTTGACTGTGAAACATCAGTCTGCTAGTGTAATCTAATTGCAGTTGCCTGCCTGCCAGTGTGTGTGCCAGGCCCATTTGCCAACTAGTGACACCACTCATATTTGTTGTAACAGTAGTGTAAATATTTTAAAAAAAACTTTTTTGACTGTGAAACATCAGTCTGCTAGTGTAATCTAATTGCAGTTGCCTGCCTGCCAGTGTGTGTGTCAGGCTCACTTGCTAAGTGTCACCACTCATATCTTTTGTAACAGTAGTGTAAATATTTAAAAAAAAAACTTTTTTGACTGTGAAACATCAGTCTGCTAGTGTAATCTAATTGCAGTTGCCTGCCTGCCAGCGTGTGTGCCAGGCTCACTTGCCAACTAGTGCCACCAATCATATTTGTTGTAACAGTAGTGTAAATATTTAAAAAAAAAAACTTTTTTTGACTGTGAAACATCAGTCTGCTAGTGTAATCTAATTGCATTTGCCTGCCTGCCAGCGTGTGAGCCAGGCCAACTTGCCAACTAGTGCCAACACTCATATTTGTTATAACAGTAGTGTAAATATTTAAAAAAAAAAATTTTTGACTGTGAAACATCAGTCTGCTAGTGTAATCTAATTGCAGTTGCCTGCCTGCCAGTGTGTGTGCCAGGCCCATTTGCCAACTAGTGCCACCACTCATATTTGTTGTAACAGTAGTGTAAATATTTTAAAAAAAACTTTCTTGACTGTGAAACATCAGTCTGCTAGTGTAATCTAATTGCAGTTGCCTGCCTGCCAGTGTGTGTGTCAGGCTCACTTGCTAAGTGTCACCACTCATATCTTTTGTAACAGTAGTGTAAATATTTAAAAAAAAAACTTTTTTGACTGTGAAACATCAGTCTGCTAGTGTAATCTAATTGCAGTTGCCTGCCTGCCAGCGTGTGTGCCAGGCCCACTTGCCAACTAGTGCCACCACTCATATTTGTTGTAACAGTAGTGTAAATATTTTAAAAAAAACTTTTTTGACTGTGAAACATTAGTCTGCTAGTGTAATCTAATTGCAGTTGCCTGCCTGCCAGCGTGTGTGCCAGGCTCACTTGCCAACTAGTGCCACCACTCATATTTGTTGTAACAGTAGTGTAAATATTTAAAAAAAAAAAACTTTTTTGACTTTGAAACATCAGTCTGCTAGTGTAATCTAATTGCAGTTGCCTGCCTGCCAGCGTGTGAGCCAGGCCAACTTGCCAACTAGTGCCAACACTCATATTTGTTATAACAGTAGTGTAAATATTTAAAAAAAAAAAATTTTGACTGTGAAACATCAGTCTGCTAGTGTAATCTAATTGCAGTTGCCTGCCTGCCAGTGTGTGTGCCAGGCCCATTTGCCAACTAGTGCCACCACTCATATTTGTTGTAACAGTAGTGTAAATATTTTTTTAAAAAAAAACTTTTTTGACTGTGAAACATCAGTCTGCTAGTGTAATCTAATTGCAATTGCCTGCCTGCCAGCGTGTGAGCCAGGCCAACTTGCCAACTAGTGCCAACACTCATATTTGTTATAACAGTAGTGTAAATATTTAAAAAAAAACTTTTTTGACTGTGAAACATCAGTCTGCTAGTGTAATCTAATTGCAGTTGCCTGCCTGCCAGCGTGTGTGCCAGGCTCACTTGCCAACTAGTGCCACCACTCATATTTGTTGTAACAGTAGTGTAAATATTTTAAAAAAAAACTTTTTTGACTGTGAAACATCAGTCTGCTAGTGTAATCTAATTGCAGTTGCCTGCCTGCCAGCGTGTGTGCCAGGCCCACTTGCCAACTAGTGCCACCACTCATATTTGTTGTAACAGTAGTGTAAATATTTAAAAAAAAAACTTTTTTGACTGTGAAACATCAGTCTGCTAGTGTAATCTAATTGCAGTTGCCTGCCTGCCAGCGTGTGAGCCAGGCCAACTTGCCAACTAGTGCCAACACTCATATTTGTTATAACAGTAGTGTAAATATTTAAAAAAAAACTTTTTTGACTCTGAAACATCAGTCTGCTAGTGTAATCTAATTGCAGTTGCCTGCCTGCCAGTGTGTGTGCCAGGCCCATTTGCCAACTAGTGCCACCACTCATATTTGTTGTAACAGTAGTGTAAATATTTAAAAAAAAAAAAAACTTTTTTTGACTGTGAAACATCAGTCTGCTAGTGTAATCTAATTGCAGTTGCCTGCCTGCCAGCGTGTGAGACAGGCCAACTTGCCAACTAGTGCCAACACTCATATTTGTTATAACAGTAGTGTAAATATTTAAAAAAAACTTTTTGACTGTGAAACATCAGTCTGCTAGTGTAATCTAATTGCAGTTGCCTGCCTGCCAGCGTGTGTGCCAGGCTCACTTGCCAACTAGTGCCACCACTCATATTTGTTTTAACAGTAGTGTAAATATTTAAAAAAAAAACTTTTTTGACTGTGAAACATCAGTCTGCTAGTGTAATCTAATTGCAGTTGCCTGCCTGCCAGCGTGTGTGCCAGGCCCACTTGCCAACTAGTGCCACCACTCATATTTGTTGTAACAGTAGTGTAAATATTTTTAAAAAAACTTTTTTGACTGTGAAACATCAGTCTGCTAGTGTAATCTAATTGCAGTTGCCTGCCTGCCAGCGTGTGTGCCAGGCTCACTTGCCAACTAGTGCCACCACTCATATTTGTTGTAACAGTAGTGTAAATATTTTAAAAAAAAAACTTTTTTGACTGTGAAACATCAGTCTGCTAGTGTAATCTAATTGCAGTTGCCTGCCTGCCAGCGTGTGAGCCAGGCCAACTTGCCAACTAGTGCCAACACTCATATTTGTTATAACAGTAGTGTAAATATTTTTAAAAAAACTTTTTTGACTGTGAAACATCAGTCTGCTAGTGTAATCTAATTGCAGTTGCCTGCCTGCCAGTGTGTGTGCCAGGCCCATTTGCCAACTAGTGCCACCACTCATATTTGTTGTAACAGTAGTGTAAATATTTTAAAAAAAAAACTTTTTTGACCGTGAAACATCAGTCTGCTAGTGTAATCTAATTGCAGTTGCCTGCCTGCCAGCGTGTGTGCCAGGCCCACTTGCCAACTAGTGCCACCACTCATATTTGTTGTAACAGTAGTGTAAATATAAAAAAAAAAACGTTTTTTGACTGTGAAACATCAGTCTGCTAGTGTAATCTAATTGCAGTTGCCTGCCTGCCAGCGTGTGTGCCAGGCTCACTTGCCAACTAGTGCCACCAATCATATTTGTTGTAACAGTAGTGTAAATATTTAAAAAAAAAACTTTTTTGACTGTGAAATATCAGTTTGCTAGTGTAATCTAATTGCATTTGCCTGCCTGCCAGCGTGTGAGCCAGGCCAACTTGCCAACTAGTGCCAACACTCATATTTGTTATAACAGTAGTGTAAATATTTTAAAAAAAACTTTTTGGACTGTGAAACATCAGTCTGCTAGTGTAATCTAATTGCAGTTGCCTGCCTGCCAGTGTGTGTGCCAGGCCCATTTGCCAACTAGTGCCACCACTCATATTTGTTGTAACAGTAGTGTAAATATTTTAAAAAAAAAAACTTTTTTGACTGTGAAACATCAGTCTGCTAGTGTAATCTAATTGCAGTTGCCTGCCTGCCAGCGTGTGAGCCAGGCCAACTTGCCAACTAGTGCCAACACTCATATTTGTTATAACAGTAGTGTAAATATTTTTAAAAAAACTTTTTTGACTGTGAAACATCAGTCTGCTAGTGTAATCTAATTGCAGTTGCCTGCCTGCCAGCGTGTGTGCCAGGCTCACTTGCCAACTAGTGCCACCACTCATATTTGTTGTAACAGTAGTGTAAATATTTTAAAAAAAACTTTTTTGACTGTGAAACATCAGTCTGCTAGTGTAATCTAATTGCAGTTGCCTGCCTGCCAGCGTGTGTGCCAGGCCCACTTGCCAACTAGTGCCACCACTCATATTTGTTGTAACAGTAGTGTAAATATTTTAAAAAAAACTTTTTTGACTGTGAAACATCAGTCTGCTAGTGTAATCTAATTGCAGTTGCCTGCCTGCCAGCGTGTGTGCCAGGCTCACTTGCCAACTAGTGCCACCACTCATATTTGTTGTAACAGTAGTGTAAATATTTTAAAAAAAAAACTTTTTTGACTGTGAAACATCAGTCTGCTAGTGTAATCTAATTGCAGTTGCCTGCCTGCCTGCCAGCGTGTGAGCCAGGCCAACTTGCCAACTAGTGCCAACACTCATATTTGTTATAACAGTAGTGTAAATATTTTAAAAAAAACTTTTTTGACTGTGAAACATCAGTCTGCTAGTGTAATCTAATTGCAGTTGCCTGCCTGCCAGTGTGTGTGCCAGGCCCATTTGCCAACTAGTGCCACCACTCATATTTGTTGTAACAGTAGTGTAAATATTTAAAAAAAAAAAAAATCTTTTTGACTGTGAAACATCAGTCTACTAGTGTAATCTAATTGCAGTTGCCTGCCTGCCAGCGTGTGAGCCAGGCCAACTTGCCAACTAGTGCCAACACTCATATTTGTTATAACAGTAGTGTAAATATTTTAAAAAAAACTTTTTTGACTGTGAAACATCAGTCTGCTAGTGTAATCTAATTGCAGTTGCCTGCCTGCCAGCGTGTGTGCCAGGCTCACTTGCCAACTAGTGCCACCACTCATATTTGTTGTAACAGTAGTGTAAATATTTAAAAAAAAAACTTTTTTGACTGTGAAACATCAGTCTGCTAGTGTAATCTAATTGCAGTTGCCTGCCTGCCAGCGTGTGTGCCAGGCCCACTTGCCAACTAGTGCCACCACTCATATTTGTTGTAACAGTAGTGTAAATATTTAAAAAAAAACTTTTTTGACTGTGAAACATCAGTCTGCTAGTGTAATCTAATTGCAGTTGCCTGCCTGCCAGCGTGTGTGCCAGGCTCACTTGCCAACTAGTGCCACCACTCATATTTGTTGTAACAGTAGTGTAAATATTTTAAAAAAAAAACTTTTTTGACTGTGAAACATCAGTCTGCTAGTGTAATCTAATTGCAGTTGCCTGCCTGCCAGCGTGTGAGCCAGGCCAACTTGCCAACTAGTGCCAACACTCATATTTGTTATAACAGTAGTGTAAATATTTAAAAAAAAACTTTTTTGACTGTGAAACATCAGTCTGCTAGTGTAATCTAATTGCAGTTGCCTGCCTGCCAGTGTGTGTGCCAGGCCCATTTGCCAACTAGTGCCACCACTCATATTTGTTGTAACAGTAGTGTAAATATTAAAAAAAAAAACGTTTTTTGACTGTGAAACATCAGTCTGCTAGTGTAATCTAATTGCAGTTGCCTGCCTGCCAGCGTGTGTGCCAGGCTCACTTGCCAACTAGTGCCACCAATCATATTTGTTGTAACAGTAGTGTAAATATTTAAAAAAAAAACTTTTTTGACTGTGAAACATCAGTCTGCTAGTGTAATCTAATTGCATTTGCCTGCCTGCCAGCGTGTGAGCCAGGCCAACTTGCCAACTAGTGCCAACACTCATATTTGTTATAACAGTAGTGTAAATATTTTAAAAAAAACTTTTTGGACTGTGAAACATCAGTCTGCTAGTGTAATCTAATTGCAGTTGCTTGCCTGCCAGTGTCTGTGCCAGGCCCATTTGCCAACTAGTGCCACCACTCATATTTGTTGTAACAGTGGTGTAAATATTTTAAAAAAAAACTTTTTTGACTGTGAAACATCAGTCTGCTAGTGTAATCTAATTGCAGTTGCCTGCCTGCCAGTGTGTGTGCCAGGCTCACTTGCTAAGTGTCACCACTCATATCTGTTGTAACAGTAGTGTAAATATTTTAAAAAAAATTTTTGACTGTGAATCATCAGTCTGCTAGTGTAATCTAATTGCAGTTGCCTGCCTGCCAGCGTGTGTGCCAGGCACACTTGCCAACTAGTGCCACCACTCATATTTGTTGTAACAGTAGTGTAAATATTTTAAAAAAAAATTTTTGACTGTGAAACATCAGTCTGCTAGTGTAATCTAATTGCAGTTGCCTGCCTGCCAACGTGTGTGCCAGGCTCACTTGCCAACTAGTGCCACCACTCATATTTGTTGTAACAGTAGTGTAAATATTTAAAAAAAAAACTTTTTTGACTGTAAAACATCAGTCTGCTAGTGTAATCTAATTGCAGTTGCCTGCCTGCCAGCGTGTGTGCCAGGCCCACTTGCCAACTAGTGCCACCACTCATATTTGTTGTAACAGTAGTGTAAATATTTAAACAAAAAACATTTTTGACTGTGAAACATCAGTCTGCTAGTGTGATCTAATTGCAGTTGCATGCCTGCCAGCGTGTGTGCCAGGCCCACTTGCCAACTAGTGCCACCACTCATATTTGTTATAGCAGTAGTGTAAATATTTAAAAAAAAACCAACCTTTTTTGACTGTGAAACATCAGTCTGCTAGTGTAATCTAATTGCAGTTGCCTGCCTGCCAGCGTGTGTGTCAGGCCAACTTGCCAACTAGTGCCACCACTCATATTCGTTGTAACTGTAGTGTAAATATTTTTTAAAAAAAAACTTTTTTGACTGTGAAACATCAGTCTGCTAGTGTAATCTAATTGCAGTTACCTGCATGCCATCGTGTGTGCCAGGCCCACTTGCCAACTAGTGCCACCACTCATATCTGTTTTAACAGTAGTGTAAGTATTTAAAAAATAAACTTTTTTGACTGTGAAACATCATTTTGCTTTTTTGTGTCAGGCTCCCAGCGTATACTGTGCCCACTTGCCCAGTGGCACCACTCATATTTTGTTTAATAGTAGTGTAAGTGTACATTTAAAAAAAAATAACAGGCATAGGCAGGCCACCCCGCAGGTGCCATTGTGGTTTTGGTGCTGTGATTCCCTTTGACCCTACAATAATGCCCAGTGTTCAGAGGCCACGTACCATGAACACGAAAAGTTCTGAGGAGGACCTAGTTGACTTGCTAACACAGGACACCCAATCTTCTACAGCTTCCGTTCGGAACCTTGACACACCATCCACCTCCAGCTTAGCTTCGGGCACCTCTCAAGTGACCACTCACCCGCCTGCCGCCACCACAAACACTAGCACCACAGCCGCTTCACTTGATCTGTCAGAGGAGTTATTGACACATCAGTTTGAAGAAATGAGTGATGTGCAACCATCATTGACAGAGGATGTAGATAACAGTGATATGTCTCAGTCAGGCAGCATTACAGACATGGACGTACGGTGTGATGATGATGATGTTGTACCCGCTGCTGCTTCCTTTGTTGATTTGTCAGATACAAGTGAAGCGGTTGATGATGATGCGTCCGTGGATGTCACGTGGGTGCCCGCTAAAAGAGAAGAAGAAGAGGGGGAAAATTCAGATGGGGAGACAGAGAGGAGGAGGAGGAGACAAGTTGGAAGCAGGGGGAGGTCGTCGCAAGGAGCTAGTGGCACAGTCAGACAGCATGCATCGGCACCCAGGGTCAGCCAGACAGCACGCCAATCAACGCATGCTGTTGCCACCACCAGAGTGCTGTCATTGCAGAGCTCAGCAGTATGGCATTTTTTTTGTGTGTCTGCCTCTGACAACAGCGATGCCATTTGCAACCTGTGCCAAAAGAAACTGAGTCATGGGAAGTCCAACACCTACCTAGGTACAACTGCTTTGTGAGGACACATGATCTCACATCACAAACGCCGATGGGATGAACACATGAGTAGAAGCAGCACACAAACTCAAAGCCGCCATCCTCCTCCTGGTTCAGCATTTTCAGTCACGTCAACCACTGCTGTCCTCCTTGCCCCCTCTCAACCATCCGCCACTCTGTCTCTCTTCCGTAGCAGTTCCTGCTCATCTGCCCACAGTCAGGTGTCTGTCAAGGACATGTTTAAGTGTAAGAAGCCAATGTCCCAAAGTCACCCCCTTGCCCGGCATCTGACAGCTGACTTGTCTGAACTCTTAGCCCGCCAGATTTTACCATACAAGCTGGTGGAGTCTGAGGCGTTCAAAAAAATTGTAGCTATTGGGACACCGCAGTGGAAGGTACCCGGCCGAAATCCCCAACCTGTACTCGATTGTGCAAAAGGAAGTAATGGCATTTCTGGCACACAGTGTTGGGGCAAGGGTCCATCTGACCACTGATAGCTGGTCTGCAAAGCATGGTCAGGGCAGGTATATCACCTACACTGCGCATTGGGTAAACCTGCTGACGGCTGCCAAGCATGGAATGCGTGGCTCTGCAGAGGAGTTGGTGACACCGACTCGACTTGCAGGCAGGCCTGCTGCTACCTCCTCTACTCCTCCTACTCCATCCTCTTCCATTACCTCTTCCTCGGCTAAGTCCTCTTCTGCTGCTGCGTCTTGCTCCACATCAACGGCACTCCCCCAGCTCCGCAGGTACTATTCCACATCCCGGATACGGCAGTGTCACGCCGTCTTGGGGTTGACTTGCCTGAAAGCAGAGAGTCACACTGGAACAGCACTCCTGTCCACCCTGAACGCACAGGTGGATCAGTGGCTGACTCTGCACCAACTGGAGATCGGCAAAGTAGTTTCTGACAATGGAAGTAGTTTGTTGGCGGCATTAAAATTGGGCAAGTTGACACATGTGCCGTGCATGGCACATGTGTGTAATCTGATCGTACAATGCTGTGTGCATAAGTACCCAGGCTTACAGGACATCCTGAAGCAGGCCAGGAAGGTGTGTGGTCATTTCAGGCGTTCCTACACGGCCATGGCAAATTTTGCAGATATCCAGCGGCGAAACAACATGCCAGTGAGGCGCTTGATTTCCGACAGCCCGGCACGGAATTCAACACTCCTAATATTCGACCGCCTGCTCCAACAAGAAAAAGCCGTGAACGAGTATTTGTATGACCGGGGTGCTAGGACAGCCTCTGCGGAGCTGGGGATTTTTTTGCCAAGTTACTGGACCCTCATGTGCAAAGCCTTTAGGCTCATGCGTCCTTTTGAGTAGGTGACAAACCTAGTCAGTCGCACCGAAGGCACCATCAGCGACATCATACCATTTGTTTTCTTCCTGGAGCGTGCCCTGTGAAGAGTGCTGGATCAGGCCATAGATGAGCGTGAAGAGGAAGAGTTGTGGTCACCATCACCACCAGAAACAGCCTTATCAGCACTGCTTGCTGGACCAGCGGCAACGCAGGAAGAGGATTGTGAGGAAGAGGAGTCAGAGGAGGAATGTGGCTTTGAGGAGGAGGAAGACCAACCACAACAGGCATCCCAGGGTGCTCGTTGTCACCTATCTGGTACCCGTGGTGTTGTACGTGGCTGGGGGGAAGAACATACCTTCAGTGAGATCACTGAGGACGAGGAACGGGACATGAGTAGCTCGGCATCCAAACTTGTGCAAATGGGGTATTTCATGCTGTCGTACCTGTTGAGTGACCCTCGTATAAAAAAACTGAAGGAAAACGACCTGTACTGGGTGTCCACGCTACTAGACCCCCGGTATAATCATAAAGCGCCTGAAATGTTACCAAATTCCCGCAAGTCGGAAAGGATGCAGCAGTTCCAAAATAAATTAAAAAGTATGCTTTACACAGCGTATAAGGGTGATGTCACAGCACAACGGGAATCTAACAGGGGAAGAGGTGAAAGTAATCCTCCTACTCCAACGACCACGCCGGCAAGGACAGGACGCTTAACAGATGTGTTGTTGATGGAGGACATGCAGTGCTTTTTAACTCGTATGCATCGCCACAGCCCTTCGGGGTCCACCCTCAGAGAACTACTCGATCGACAGGTAGCAGACTATCTCGCCTTAACTGCAGATCTCGACACTCTGAGGAGCGACCCCTTGACTACTGGGTGTGCAGGCTTGACCTGTGGCCTGAGCTATCCCAATTTGCTATAGAACTTCTGGCCTGCCCCGCTTCAAGTGTCCTGTCAGAAAGGACCTTCAGTGCTGCAGGAGGTATTGCCGCTGAGAAGAGAAGTCGGCTAGTTCAAAAAAGTCAAGATTACCTCACTTTTATTAAGATGAATGAGGGATGGATCCCGAAGAGACTGACATTGGGCGATACGTTTGAGTAAAAAAGGCCTAATGAGATAATCTGACTTGGGCTATAAATGGTCCACAAGCTGCTGTATGTTATCTTCGAATGCCGGATGACTTGCGTGACTTATCCGCCTCCAGCTAGTGTTCAAGCCGCAATGTTTTAGGGCACTTTCTGCCAGGGAAACAAACATGAATTTTTCAGGCATGTGTACATGCCAAATTTTTCTGGCCTCTGGTGCTGCACTGTGGCTTCAAAAAACAAAACAAAAAAAGGCACGTAACAGGGATTAAAGTGATAGGAATAGTACTACTTAACACACCACTCATATCTAGTGGCACAGATTGCATGCGCAGTGCCCCAAATTTGAAGTAGGAGGACCGACCAAGCATCTTTTTTTTTCCATCTCCCGGTTCCTAAAATCCATGCCATAAACACGTCCCCTGATAGGGGACACCACAGGGATTAAACTGATAGGAATAGTACTACTTAACACACCTTATAATAATGCAGAGAGAGGCAACGCAGAGAGAGGAGTCTGAAGAAGAGGAGTCAGAGGAGGAAGGTGGCTCTGAGGAGGTGGAAGACCAAACACAGCAGGCGTTCCAGGGGGCTTGTTGTCACCTTTCGGGGACCCTTGGTGTTGTACGTTGCTGGGTAGAGGAAGAGACCTTCAATGACATCAGTGAGGACAAGGAACGGGACATGGCTAGCTTGGTATCCAACCTTGTGCAAATGGGGAGTTTGCCGTTGTGCAAATGGACTGTTTGCGGTTGTTTGCGGTGCGTTAAAGGGACAGTCTAGGCCAAAATAAACTTTCAGGATTCAGATAGACCATGTAAATTTAAACAATTTTCCAATTTACTTTTATCACCATTTTTGCTTTGTTCTCTTGGTATTCTTAGTTGAAAGCTTAACCTAGGAGGTTCATATGCTAATTTCTTAGACCTTGAAGCCCACCTCTTTCAGATTGCATTTTAACAGTTTTTCACCACTAGAGGGTGTTAGTTCACGTATTTCATATAGATAACACTGTGCTCATGCACGAGAAGTTATCTGGGAGCAGGCACTGATTGGCAGTTTGCAGAGGCTTAGATACAAGATAATCACAAAGGTTAAAAGTATATTATTATAAATGTGTTAGTTATGCAAAACTGGGAAATGGGTAATAAAGGGATTATCTATCTTTTAAAACAATAAAAATTCTGGTGTAGACTGTATCTTTAAACAGGGAGTTTGGTCTGTCACTGTGAAGCGGGCGTAACCCTTACACTACATAATCGATACAACATCATACCTGATGTTTTAAAGCATGTTATTCTAAACTATTTAGGAATGTTAGGTGATTTATGCCCTTTATGGCTTAAAACCAGACTCTGCATCAACTATGTAATTTTCCATGGGAGTTTTGCCATGGATCCCACTCCGGAATGCCACAGTCCAGGTGTTAGTCCCCTTGAAACAACTTTTCCATCACTATTGTGGCCAGAAAGAGTCCCTGTTGCTTTTAAAGTTTGCCTGCCTATTGAAGTCAATGGCGGTTCGCCCGGTTCGCGAACAGTTGCGGAAGTTCGAGTCCGCCATTCGCGAACTGAAATTTTTAGGTTCGCGACATCACTAGCGGTAACAAGGTGCAACCAAATACTACATTGATTTAAAAACTGATACATTATATCATAATGTAATTTTATAAACAAGTACTTTCATTGATGTATGCTTATAAAAGTATTACAATTACCAACTACAGTTAGTGTTGTTTTATTCTTGGTATATTCAGTTCCATTCAAGTAATTAGCATTTTCCTTAACATCTAACAGTATCATATAGGAGTTAAATTACATCTATTAGCTAATTAAGTAGTAAACAAATTCTATGTGAGTTTGTAAGCTAACTGAATGACTTTATACAAATCAATTGAGTTGCACACTTGACATTTTTGATTTTCGTGTCCCATTTCATACACTTTAGAATTAGGGATACAGTAGATTAGAATTTAAATTACAACTCTATGAGGTTATTAATCATACATTTTTCAGAAAGTGTACTCTATGCATGATAATCTAAATCTCTTGAAATCCTTGTCAAATACTTCTTAAAAACAGTCAGTATAAAAAAAGGAAACTGAAAAGTAATTTCTCACCTGGAAATCATCCTAAGTCTTTTGCTAATTAAAATGAATTTTGAAGTGAAATATCGTCTAGTAAGAAAAATATATGCTGTAAGGAGAGATTAGCCAAACTGGGTCTGTTTTCTCTAGAAAAAAAGGCGCTTAAGAGGTGACATGATTACTTCATATAAATATATTTAAGACCCATATACAGAGATGACAGAAGCTCTGTTTATGCCAAGAAAATTGTTTGTGACAAGAGGATTAATCTCCAGCAAAGTAAACTTTTTTGTCACTGTAAGAGCAATCAAATTGTAGAACTCATTTTCTAAGGAGGCAGTAAAAGCCAATACCTTAGATAAATTTAAAAAAGGCTTAGATACATTTCTAGCTAGTAACAGAATTCAGGAATATGATTGATTGTGTTAAATGGTTCACCTTTATTAATGTAATTAATTTAAGTTCAACTGGAGGTTTTATTGTAAGTATATTAAAGGTACAGTCTACATTAAAATTGTTATTTTTTAAAAAAGATAGATAATGCCTTTACTACCCATTCCCCAGCTTTGCACAACCAAAATTGTTAGATTAATATTCTTTATAACATTTAAACCTCTAAATTTCTGCCTGTTTCAAAGGCTTTATTGAAAGCCTCTTAATCACATGCTTTTTAATTTGCTTTTCAACACAGGAGACTGCTAGTTCATGTGGGCCATATAGATAACAATGTTTTCACACCCGAGGAGTTATTTAAGATTTAGCACAATACAGTACTAACTGCAAGTCAATAGATAATAAATACAAAGTCATGTGATCAGGGGGCTGTCAGAAGATGCTTAGATACAAGGTAACCACAGAGGTTAAAAGTGTATTAATATAACAGTGTTGGTTATGCAAAACTGAGGAATGGGTAATAAAGGGATTATCTATCTTTTAAAACATCACAAATTCTAATAAAATAAGTAAAAAATGTAAAAAAAAAAAAAAAGCTCAAATCCAACTTAACACTCAGGTGGGAAATGGCTTAGCAGCCAAAGGGTTAAAGGGATATTAATCAATACTCCTTTAGTAAAAACAAATATGTTAAGTCAAAGTAAACATAAAAAGAAACAGATTTTGTAAAAAAAAAAAAAAAAAACGCAAACAACTTATTTTACATATAATTTTTTGTACAATTATTAAATATTACAATAGATTTTACATCCTGAAATATTATACATTAAGGGCTAGATTACAAGTGGAGAGCTCAATTATTTCATGCCCGCAAGCCAGGTTATAGTTGTAAAGCAACATACTCTGAAATGTTAATTATCTTCTAAAAATTGAGTCACTGACCATCCAATGAAAATGGAGGTACTGTTAAATCTAAAGGGGCACCAAAATGATTCCCACATGATTAAGATAGAGCATGCAATATTAAATATTAAACTTTCTAATTTACTTCTATTATCAAATTTTCACCATGTAAGCTCAGGAGCGTGCACGTGTCTGGAGAACTATATGGTAGCAGTTTGTAAGAATGTTATCCTTATGCAAGAGCACTAGATGACAGCAATATTTCCTGTCATGTTGTGCTCCAGACATTTACCTAGGTGTCACATCAACAAAGGATAATATGGGAACAAATTAAATTTAATAATATAAATAAATATTTTTTTTGTTTTTTTTAAATTGTATGCTCTGTCTGAATCCCCCCCCCCAGCAAAAAACAAAACAAAACATGGGTTTCATTTCTCTTTAACACCTGAAGAAATGTTCATGAAGTCATAAAATGAAAGAGGAAAGTACCTAGTGAAAATTAGAAGCCTGCATCACTATACACCAGATAAATAATTTATTGGTTTGTATTTTACAGTTAAAACCAAAGTAAACTCTACCTTATTTTTCATGCAGATTATTGCAATGAATCACTTTGTTGGTGATTTTTTACAAGCGGATAGACAAGGAACCTGTTCAATTATATTTGTGAATTGTTCCTTCCCCTTCTCTCGCTTAAAAGATACAGTCTAGTCTAAATTAAACTTTCATTATTCAGATAGGGCATGCAATTTTCAACAACTTTCCAATTTACGTTTATCATCAAATTTGCTTTGTTCTCTTAGAATTTGGTCTTTGTTGAAATCTAAACCTAGGTAGGTTCATTTGCTAATTTCTAAGCCCTTGAATGAAAAACTGCATTTTGACATTTTGAAAGTTTTTCACAACGAGACAGCGCTAGTTCATGTGTGCCATATAGATAACGTTGTGCTTACTCTAGTGGAGTTATTTATGAGTCCACACTGACTCGCTAAAATGCAAGCCTTCCAAAATAACTTAGATAAGGGGGCTGTCTGCAGAGGCTTAGATACAAGGTAATCACAGAGATAAAATGTGTATTAATATAACTGTGTTAGTTATGCAAAACTGGGGAATGGGTAATAAAGGGATTATCTATGTTTTAACACAATATTATTTTTTAAGTACACTGTCCCTTCAAAATTTGGTGCTCTATCTGAGTCATGAAAGTTTAATTTTGACCTTAATGTCCCTTAAAAGTGATAGTAAACTTCATTTTTTTTAAATCTGGTCTGAAATCTAAGCGATTTCACGATAAATCATTTCTAAAGAAGGCATTCTAATACCCGGCACTCTGACCGCCCACTTCAAAACTCATTTTTTGTGAGCTAAAGGTTTGAAATTGTCCAATCTGCACTCTAACTACAAACAAAGTACCATTTGTTTTTATTTTTGTGTTTTTACTGTGTTTTTGACAATTGAATTATAGTCATCATAGAGATATAAATCGTGCAGTCTTGTAAATCCTCATAGAGGTAAAACATTTTAATAAACCAATCATAAAACTTTGTAAAATAGGAATGAACCATGGGAAATTACTGATTTTCTTATAAAACAGAATGCTTTGATTTGATTATGGGTAACACAAATAATCACATTTATACAATATATTAGTATTTAAATTTCAAATTTAAAAGTCACAAACACATTATTATTTAAGGTTACTTGGATCTATATTTCTACAATCTATTGAACAACTGTGCTTTTTAAAATACATGTAGTCATTATCAAAAAAGCCATCACAATACATAACTATTATTTGAAGCTAAGTAAAACTATTGATTAAATGCATTTTTTTTTTTTTCAAGAGGAACATAAATCACCAGCATACCGAAAATTATAGTGGCCTTTATGGTTTTAGGAGTTTGCTTGTTCTCAACTATATATTAAGTTTTCTTGAGTTTGTCTTATTTAACGTCAAGTACTCTTTAATTTTTTTTATTTTTATTTAAGAATATTCTTGTTTGACCTTTAGTGAAAGAACCCTTTCAAGCTAAAATGAATATTTTAGTTTACTCTGACATATAGAAAGTCCATTAACTTCAAAACAATATGTCATTTTCAATAGAGGCTCATACTACATATTTTTAAAGTAAATTTCACTTTGTAAAACTTTGCTTGAAATTACATATTTTATCAAAGTATTATTTTATCAAAATTGTATTTGTTGTTACTAATTATGATTCTTTCATTAAAAATACTTTGAGATTGTAATACAAAATTATATGAAGTTAAAAACTTTGCAATGTACTTATTTAGTTTGTCTCTTATTCTGTAATTTAATTATGAAAATTAGGGCAAACTCCATACTTAACACTGCTATATTGCGCAATGCTATTGGTTGCACATTTTAGTTACCCTTAAATGGTCTCAGCAGAGAAAAACTAGGTTACAATATGACAGCACTTACTCTATCAATATTTAAACAACTTATAAAAAAAATAAAAAATTACTAGCAATATTACAAGTGGTGTGCTAAATAACTTTTTTGCTTGTGTGCTAACTGCGCTCAAAGTAAGAATTTATTGCGGCTGGTATGCACGAGTATTTAGTTGAAATTAAAAAGTTAGCACAAGAGCAAATGACTAATGTGTGCTAAGTTTAGAAGTTCAGATTCTGCGCTAACTTCTTCTCTCCATAGACTTCTAAGGGGTGGTGTAAAAAAAATCCTAACAGTAATTGCTTGCGAGCTAACACGTCAAAAAGCTGCAGTAAAATCTGAGCTAGGAATGCTTCACATTCTAATATATACATTTCTGTATATTTGTTTGTAAGATATGAAATCTATATACGTATATATATATATATATATATATATATATTGTATAAAGATAGATCGATATTTAGATAGATATAGAAATATTTATTTTAAAATAAAAAGAACATTTTTTTCTATGTGAAGAACATTTGGATTTCAAGTATTTCTATTTAAAACACATTAAAGCATATTAAAAATTAATAAAAATTATGTTGCATATTTTAAGGTATTTGACTGGAAAGGGTTTAAAAGTGTGTAATATATATATATATATATATATATATATATATATATATATATATATATATATATGTTTATATAAATGTATACAGTACATGTGTAAATATGTGTATTTATGTACATCTGTGTGATCATAGATATTTACACAGATAAACATATAAATATACACATGTATACGCATACTATATATTTTATATATATATATATATATATATATATATATATATATATATATATATATATATATATACATATATATATATATATACAAACACATATTTAGACATATATTTATATATATATATATATATATATATATATATACATACACACTAGTCAGACACTATTCCATAAACCATATCTCTTTTAATCCTTTTAAAACATCTTTAGTAATATAAATATGATATATTTTTTTTTATAAAAAAAGTATATATATATATATATATTTGTAATATATATTTGTAATACATATTTCAATGTGTTTTACATGTGTTATGTACAAAATTTGTTAACCCTTACAGTTTACTTCAGGTCAATAAGTCACGCTAAATATATAGCACAAACTATAACTTTAAACTTGTAATTCCAGCACAAATTAGTGCGGCCGTAATATCAATTGAAAGTGTAGGTTGTGCACAAGTGAAATCTGTCATACTAACCCTTCTCTGGTTAGCACGCTTTACCATGGACTTATGATATCAAAGTTGCGTGCAAATGGTAGTGCAGTTTAGCGATATTGGTTAACACACCCGTACTATCATTAGCATGTCACTTATAATCTGGTCCTACATCTAGCATATTATTATTGGGCTAGTCTTTGCTTTGAATAGCTCATTCTATTTAACATTTGTTTAGTGTTTCATTTCTTTTTAATGCATAATAGAAAAAAAAATTGTAATACTTATCTTAAAATAACATATTTTACCAAAAAATCTTCTTGTCATTATTAATTGTGTTGTTTTAGTTAATATATAATAGAAAAAAGATGTATGATGCATTGATTGGTTGTAAATATTACTGATAAGCTAGTTTGAAATAGAGTTAATAGGAAATAAATAACTAATTATTTAAGCATGGAAAACGTGTTTTCAAAATTTTTTTAAAGTCTTAATTAAAAATGTAGCATTTTGAAATTAAAATAACATTAATTGAGGGCTTCATCTTCTTCCATCAGTGGCGGTGGTCTATCTTCATCCCGGTGTCGGCAGCGAGGTCGGCAGAGATGGTGGTAGCAACGTCAATTCTTCTTTTCAGAACAGCGACACAGGGTCCTCTTCATGCGGTCTCCAGCTGCACACTGAAGATTAAATACAAGATACCCCTTTTATATAGGGGTACCCTTGCATTCCTATTGGCTGATTTGAATCTTAAAATTCAAATCAGACAATAGGATAAAAGGAAAAAGCTCTTTTTTAACGTGGTTGAGGAGATAAGTGTTGTTCTTGAGTGAAATCCAAAATACTGCTTTAAAATATAGTGATTTTTGAGACCTAATTTAATAGTATTGCACAAAACTACATTAAAGGGACACTGAACCCAAATTTTTTCTTTCGTGACTCAGATAGAGCATGCAATTTTAAGCAAATTTCTAATTTACTCCTATTATGAAATTTTCTTCATTTTCTTGGTATCTTTATTTGAAACACAAGAATGTAAGTTTAGATGCTGGCCCATTTTTAGTGAACAACCTGGGTTCTGAACCAAAAAAAATAGCTTAGTTGCCTTCTTTTCAAATAAAGATAGCAAGAGAACGATGAAAAATTGATAATAGGAGTAAATTAGAGAGTTGCTTAAAATTGCATGCTCTGGGGACCCGACCGCTGTTTGCTTCCAGAAACCCTGCCCGGGCACCGGGCGTGACCACCCCTACTACAGTTACTGGGCCCTGGACGGACCTGGATTTCCGTCAGCTGGGCAATCTCCTGCACCTCCATCAAGCCGGACCAAGCGCCCCCTCTCCCACCGGTGCTGCGTGAGAGGGGTCGCATAAGAGAAAAGAACCTCTCGTGGACACAGGCATCCTTTAGATCTCCAGCGGGTAATATTGATGGCTACTGGGTATTAGAACTTACTACTGGTATCCTCCCTGTCCCCTTATCCTCATATACATACCAAGTTAAGAACTGGTAAAGGGAGTTAAGGAAGATCAAAGGGAAGGGATCACTAACTCAGCTCCTAACACGGCTCGTAAAAGTTTGGGAAAGTTTGGAAAGTTTCATTTTCTCACTTAATTTCATAAGATATTGGACACTTCTTTCTGCATTACTACTTATCATGCTCTTGGCCTAGAGCATTTAAATTTGTCCAAAGGTTTTGTCTGTCCTAACAAGGATTCTACCTTTAAAGAACTAATACTTAGTATATGTATACTTCATAAGGGCTGTATTTATCCATATCCGTAGCTGTGTTATTTACACCATTAGGAAAAAGGACAATAAATTCCCACCTACACATGGTTAACTAAGACATACATGTTTACTAAACTACTTTCTAGCTGTATTACACTATTTCTTTTCACTTGCTAAACCTGCACCTGATGAAGGAACAAGTGAGAAAAAAAAAAATAGGAAAATAACTGGGAAGGAAGAGAAGGGGGGAAGGGAAGGAAGGGAAAGGGAAAAAAAAAATATATATATACTAATAATACTGACAAAATTGATGTGAACTGTTAACTGTTACATTTCCCTATCCAAAAATGTAATACTGTATAATTCACTGTTAAGCCAAGTTTATATCTTGTCGTTTTCTTATATGGTATCCATGACTTTGGAATTGTAATCATTATAGCTACTGGGCTTTGCTATTACAACCTTGCATTCTGATCACTAGCTGCTACTGAAAATCTATAGAAAAAGGAGAATACTGGGAAAACTAAGACAGCAAGGAGTGTTTTAGCAATCCCAGTATATTTATAACAAAACTGTGAAAAATAGCTAATTTTGAGGTAGTAGTATCATACCTCTCTCCTTTATATTTCCCATTTGGGCTAGAAAGGAAAACAATGTAGGAGGTCAACTGTTGTAACTGTTTGGTAAATCCAAATTTATTGTACTCTTTAAGAATATAACCCTTTTTTTGTTCTTAGACAATTACATCTGATATTGCTCCTCTTATCTGAAGCTTAACAAAACTCTCCCCAGATACTATGGGAGGGAGTGTATGAAACCTGCTGCAGTATTGTTAAACATCTTGAGTTTTTCCTCTGGGTTTAGTCCTTTACACACATCTTGAATTGACTGTAATAACCCTCATTGGGCTCTGTAATTACATCTCTTGAACCTAGGGCCCCTGCATTGGCACATAAAAGGTTTTAAGAGCACTCCATCTTCGCACTGAGGAAGTTATATATCCTTAGAACAGACACTTTGGTTCAGATAAATTTTCCTCGGTACCCTTGCCTTATAGGCAATAAGTTTCTCAGAAAATTAATGGTCTATTGCTCTTAAAGTCATAAATTCTCATAGACATCTTTAGAAATTGCTATAACCCTTTTAGTAATACTATATTACTGTACTATTAAACATTATAAACCTTTCTTATCTCTTAGACACCTCTTACTTACTACTGAGTTTGCCCCCTCAGGCTTAACTAATTGGCCCCTCTTTTTGTGGATAGTAGCAGAGGGAGCAGGGAACATAACTCTGTGTGGAAGTTTCAAATGAACCAAATTTGGGCTTTCTCGCCCCTGAATATGTTAATGGTCACCTCTGGAAAACAGTGTAACAGAACATAATTCTTCTTAACTGTTTCTCTTAATGTATTTGTCTAATTGAACTGGGTATTTCTTTAGCAGAAAAGAACAGGGCTTGAGAGTTCATACTCTGGTATTTTATACGCTACAAAATATAGAAGCACTCAGCCCTGGGTCAGACCAATTCATTTTAGTGCCTTTCTTTTCCTTTTTTTTTTTTTTTTTTTTTTTTCTCTCCTCTCCTCTTATATAGGCAGTAGGGCTCTCAGAAATCAATCATTTCCTCCTGTCAAGGTCTAAAGGATAAGGTCTATTACTCCCGCTTCCTTCTTTGCACGTTTTTTGTATTTCACTTCACATTCACTCCTGCACACTATAAAGGGTGATAATTCTCACTTTCTTAAACTCTTTTCGCGAACGCACTTTCTCCCCTATTTAGATATAAGCACTTTACACAACGGACCCTTCACATATTCAATAATCCACCTTCACGGCCGCCTCCAATCACGCCACACCGCACGATCTGGAGAATTCTTTCACAGGACCCATTAACGCACGTCACTATATATGGACAAATATTTACACGGACACCCAAAAACTTCTCCTTTAGCCATGACAGGGAGACAAAAAGAAAAAAGGAACAAAGCTGTTCCCGAATTCTCATCCGATTTACACCCACCTACCATACCCCACTTAGCCACCTCAGAGCAGTTAGATATCCATTCTTTAGTATCTAAAATCTCAGAAGCTTTATCTCCCAAATTTGACCTACTGCAAAAGGAAATCAGACAAGACATTGCCTCCTTGTCTAACGAGGTGAAACAGTTTGCCAGCAGAATCTCTGAGGCTGAACAGCGAATCTCAGATCTGGAGGATCTGACTGTTAACTATAAAAGTAATCTTGAATCAATAAACACTTCCCTTGTAAGAATGCAAAGCAAAATCGATGATTTAGAGGATAGAACAAGAAGGAATAATCTTAGGATCATAGGGGTTCCTGAGGAAAGGCAATTTGAGGACTTACTTACATTTATCACTGTCACATTGCCTAACTTGTTGCAGATCCCAGAATCCCACCCTCCTATCATCATAGAAAGAGCTCATAGGGTAGGCCAACCAGATAGACATAGAAACAGCACTCGCCCAAGACCGATTGTTGTAAAATTTTTAAATTTCCAACATAAGGTCATGTTACTTCAGGCCTTTCGTAAACAGCAACCCATCTTTATAAATGAGGCAAAAATCTTTCTGTTTCAAGACTATTCCATAGGTACAGCCACTAAAAGGAGAGAGCTAGCCCCACTGTGTACAAACTTTATAAAGAAAGGTGTCCAAGCAACCCTGCTGTACCCAGCCAGGTTGAAACTCTCTATTGAGGGACACATACATTTTTTCGAAAAAGCTCGAGTTGCAGCGAAATTTTATGCCGAATCCTTTCCTCAGGATTAAAATTGAAAAGACTTAAGCATCTAAAACTAGAGGGATGAACACCCATGGTGTTCTTAACAGGTAAATTGATACCTTATGGATATGGGAGTGGCCATAAGGTCAAGTCTTCCCAATATGTTTGTGTTAAAAGGGAACATAGGATTAAAATCCCTTGTTTTCTGTTTTTGTTTTCGGTGGGTTTTTTTTTTTTTTTTTTTCCTCTCTCTCTCTTTCTCCTTCCCTCTCCCTTTTTCCTTCCTCCCTTTGTTTACTTAAGAAGTGGCGGCGGGGGGTAAAGTTAAAATAACTTCCTGGAACATTGGAGGTCTCACCTCCCCTATCAAACGGAAGGCAATACTTTTGCATCTGAGAAAGATTGATACTGATGTAGCCTTCCTACAAGAAACACACTTAAAACCCGAGGAAGTTCTAAAACTAAAATCTTCCTGGGTTAGGGAAGTCCTATTCTCATCTACCACGAAAAGAAAAAGCGGGGTAGCAATTCTGCTGGGGAAGAAACTCTCTTACGAGGTCATTCAAGTAGCCACGGATCAGGAGGGAAGATACCTAATGGTAAAAATCAAAATCTCAAAAATGTTATTCACTTTTTGTAACGTATATGCCCCCAATGTTTTCAATCTCCCCTTCTGGGAAACGCTCCAAAACAAGCTCCTATCATTTGCAGAAGGGTACCTAATACTTGGAGGTGACTTCAACATGGCCCCCCAATATCCGATTGATAGGCTCAGGCAGAACCTTGTCCCAATTAAAACCAAGAGAGACAACCTTGAATCTAAACTATTTACTAACTTGCTTCACAATTTGAAACTTTGTGATATTTGGAGGGTACAAAACCCTGATCTGAGGGATTTCACCTGTCACTCGAAAGCCCACAAGACTCTGTCAAGAATTGATCTCTTTTTAGCAGATGAAAGAGTATGTAAAATGAAAGTAACTTCTAAAATTTATCCTATTACTATCTCAGATCATGCTCCAATAACACTCGATTTCCAATCAACTCCCCAGGGGAGTAAGAATCGTGCCTTTTTTTTCCCAAAATACCTAGCATCTGATTTAAAATTTAAAAACTGGTTAGTCTCTAGATTCCGCGAGTACGCGCTTCTCAACCAACAACATAGCTCTCAACCTGCTCTCTTTTGGGAAACTGCAAAGGCAGTCCTCCGTGGAGAGATACTAGCGTATACCATTTCCAGGTCTAAAAAATTTAAAAGAAGGGAAAACGAAGTTTTGCGAGCTGTCACAAATGCTTATAACCGCTATATATTACATAAAACACCCGAAAACTGGTCTAGGTATAATATAGCATTGATAGAAAGGGACTCTTTCCTACTTTATAAAAGTACCCAAAAAGATCTCAGGCTACAAGCTAAATTATACCACTATGGCAATAAAACAGGGAAGCTTCTGGCTAACCTGGCTAAGGTGGAAAGAGGATCCTCTATAATAAAATCCATTAAAGAAGGGAGTAAAAGCGTTAATACCACCGAAGAAATCCGTAGGGTATTTGCTGCATACTACGAACTCCTGTATACCTCTAAAACGTCTAATAACACTCAGAGAGAGAACTTTTGGAATAAAATAGCATTCCCATCCCTCACCCCTGATCTGCTTCAAAAGTTGCAGTCGCCACTTACTGAAGTAGAAATTTCTACAATGATCCAAAGAATGTCTTTAAATAAAACCCCGGGACCGGACGCACTCCCGAATGAGTTTTACAAAATATTGGCACCTGAGATAACAAGGTATCTGACGTCACTTTTCAATGACATATACATCACTGGCAACACTCCTACCAAGGAGTTTGTCGCTTCTTTTACAACTCTCATTTTGAAACAGGGGAAAGATCCAGACAAAAAGGAGTCATATAGACCCATTGCACTCTTAAACTCGGATTACAAACTCTTTACATCCATCTTAGCACACAGGCTTCAACCTCTGCTTAATATCATTATTCATAAAGATCAGGCCGGTTTTTTACTAAAGCGAAACTTATCATCTAAAATAAGAGAAGTATTTTTGTCAATTGAACACTGCGGGATGTCGGACACGAGGGACCTGGGGGGGGAGGACACTTCTGATATGGCGATCATTACTATCGACGCCGAAAAAGCGTTTGACTCGGTACACTATGATCACCTGGCTTTCTCCCTACAGCAATTCGGACTTGGAGGTAATTTCCTTCGCCTCTTTAATAACCTATACAGTAATGCTTCCACGAGAGTCTTAATTAACGGTGAAATGACTGCAGATATAAGGCTGGGGAGGGGAACTAGGCAGGGGTGTCCTCTCTCCCCCCTTCTCTTTGATGTGGCTATTGA
Organism: Bombina bombina; assembly: GCF_027579735.1. NCBI lineage: Eukaryota > Metazoa > Chordata > Amphibia > Anura > Bombinatoridae > Bombina > Bombina bombina. The sequence continues at coordinate 67,483,714 of NC_069504.1, read as the reverse complement.
ACCACTCGCCATACAAATACGACATCAGCTTGAAGGGTTCAAAATAAAGGGAAAAGAACTACAAATTGCACTCTACGCAGATGACGTTTTGATTTACATGTCTAACACGGCTAGAAATATTCCCAAACTTTTAGATATTATAGACCAGTTTGGATCTTTCTCTGGTTATAGGGTGAACATTTCTAAATCAGAGTTATGCTGGCTTAAACAGAATAAGGAGTCTTGTGCTAATATTCCATTCTCCATAGTTCAAGACGCTTTTAAGTATTTAGGTATCTGGATTTCCCCTAATCCTAATCTTTGGTATGATCTAAATGTTCCTCCAGTTCTTAACAGAGTTAAACAAGCTCTTAAAACCTGGCAGAAACTTCCCTTGTCTTTGTCTGGACGTATTGCACTCTACAAAATGATGCTCCTTCCAAAAATCCTTTTTGTGCTTCAGAATACTCCACTTATTTTAAAATCAAAAGATATCTTATCCTTTAACATAGCACTCCGTTCATTTATTTGGCAGAATAAGAAACCAAGGATCTCTCTTGCAAAATTAAGCCTCCCTACAGAGTATGGGGGACTAGCTCTGCCAGATATTCGTTTATACAACATAGGGATACAAGTTAGAGTGGTGATAGACTGGTTAACGAAAGCTAACTACGTAACAAATCTTGATCTCGAAAACAGCATAGCGTATCCACACTCCCTAATAGCTCTCCTACACTGCAATAACGACTTAATCCCCCCCGAAATAAAAAAAATAAAGTCTATCTACAACCCAATTCACATGTGGAAAAAGATAAGTATCTTGTTGAAAGTTCAATTTAGAGTCTCACGATACTTACCATTTTTAAACAACCCACAATTTCAAGCGGGGATACAGTCTCCTATCTTTTTGAATTGGGAGACCCAGGGCCTAGCAAACATCTCACAATTACTTGATCTCCAAAAAAAATGCATTAAGACTTTCGAATCTATTAGGGAGGAATTTCATCTCCCTAATAAAAAATGTTTTGCCTACCTTCAAGCGAGGCATTACACACTTAAATTAATAAACGACTTCGGCTGGGACTGGTCCTTGGGTCTCCTGGAAAATTGGCTTTTATTAGCCAAAAATGGCCAAACATCTATATCATATATTTACCAAAGATTGAGTTCTCTCCAAGCCCCAGAAACGATAGAAAAAATCCAGACTAAATGGAGGGTAATGCTCCAGGAAGACTTCGCTGAGATCCCCACAGTAATCCCATCTATTCAGGCAATCGCACGTGTCACCCCTTCTGCTACTTGGCGGGAGGCGCACGTTAAGTTGCTTCATATGACTTACTTCTCCCCAGAGAAAGGGGCTAAATGTCGAAGCACTACCTTCTATAAATGCCCAAAATGTTCACTTCCAGCAGCCAATCTTATTCATATGTTCTGGTATTGTCCGAGAATTAGATCCTGCTGGTCAAAAACTCAATTCTGGCTTACTAACCTCTTGGGCATTAGGTCCCTGGAACTATCTCCTTCAAATATAGTGTTTCCCATAGCGGACTTAGCCCTTCCTAGGGATAATATTAAAATAGTTACCCTGGTAATCTTAGCGGTTAGGTATTTAATCTTGAAGAAGTGGAAATCGAGAGCAACGCCGAGTATCACAGAAATAAAAAACTGTTTGAAGAAACAGTGTATCATGGAACAATTAGACACAAATCTACATAATGATCAAGAGGTGAGGAGTTTCTTCTCCAAGTGGTCAAAATTTATTAAGGCTTTATCTCCTAGCGAGATTGAACATCTAATCTTTCCATTTAGGGATACGGAATTGGTTCTCCTTGGAGTATGGTAAACCCTTGGTAACCAATAAATTGATATAGAGGGGGGGGGAGGAGAGAGAGAGAGGGAATTCTTCTTCTGGTCATCTTGTCCTGTCTCCCTTTTTTTCTTTTTCCTTTTTTTTTTTTTTTTTTTTTTTTTTCTCCCCCGTTTATATATGTTTTTGCCCCCCATTCAAAATTTAAAAACCCCAACTTTGTGTACAAGTAATTTTTTTTTATAAAGGTAATACTGATTTGATAGGAGAAGGTGTAAATCACCTTCTTGAATTATGTTTGTGTTTTGTATTTTTTTTTTGTTTTTTTCTCTCTTGGAATGCAATGCTACACCTGGCCCTGCGTGGCATAAAATGGTGGATTTCATTTGTCTGTATACATTGTTGGTTATAAATAAAAAAAAAAAAAAAAAAAAAAAAAATTGCATGCTCTATCTGAATCACAAAAGAAAAAATTTGGGTTCAGTGTCCCTTTAAGAATGCCAATACATCCACTTTTTTGGTTTATTACACCCTCTAATTAGTGCTCAAGTGATATCCAACATGTTACTATATTTTCCCCGAAAGAAGTCTATTATGTGAAGAATTTAGCACACACCACACTACATCTACATGTTAGCATGCACTAAATATTCTTCAAGTGATTAAAAAAAATAACTTTGGACTTCTCACATGAGCATAAAAATAAATCTTCATTAATTACTCTCGAGCAATATTAGCACATAATAGTGCTAATAGTTTTACTTGTAATCTAGGCCTAAGTGTTTACTGGTGAATTAAAATAAGGTTTATGATTATTAAACACGGATTAAGGCCACCTGCTAACAGGTAAAAATGAGAATTAATATGTGTATTGTGATGACTCTGATTTTATAAAAAGCTTTAAAGAAAGGTAGAATCCAGCACTACAACCCACAGGATAGACCCACTTGAAGCTACTACCAAGCTCCCAAGCATAACATGAAAAAAATGGTGTGGAGGGTCTCCAAATATGCAAAAATTCCTTTATTGCAAAATAATGTCCATAATAGGGTCAAAAAAGCACAACGTTTCGGGGCACATACCCCTTAATCATATGATAAAGTAATACACAGATTCACCTGTTTAAATAGGCACTTGTAATTTAATCATTACATTCTATATGAGCACCTTATGCTCTCCAAATATGGCAAAAATTCCTTTATTGCAAAATAATATCCATAATAGGGTCAAAAGAGCACAACGTTTCGGGGCACATACCCCTTAATCATGTGATAAAGTAATTCACAGAGTCACCTGTTTAAATAGGCACCTGGGATTTAACCCTTACATTCTATATGAACACCTTATGCTGAATCTAACAGCGCAATCTAGTGAATCCATTAAGGCGAATCTAATAAAAAAAGAACAGCTATGAAACCTGCAGAAAATATTAGTATATTGTGACTAAATACACACATCATCTATAATACAACTATAATCCAACATAAAAACTGAGTCACCGGTATGATACAGAATAAAACACATTATTAGTTACATATTGTGCACTTTTTACAAATACATCAGATCAAATATCCATTATTAACTAATCAAACAGATGATCCTATATACATTATTCTCTTGTTACTTGCATTACAAGTAGAGATCAGATAACCTAAATGACAGAGAAAAGAGAACAAGGTCAAACATATACATATTACAAAAAAAATTACAAAAAAAATGTATCATAAAGTTTATCTTAATAAAATGCTGACCAATTAATTTCTCTATTCATTCCCTTCGGTTCCAGAGTATCGAGGTGGAATATCCAGAAGGTCTCTCGTTGTTTAAGCAATAGATCCCTATGGCCACCCCTCCTAGGGGTTTTGACCTGTTCAATAATCTGGAACCGAAGTTGGCTGATGTGGTGGCCAGCTGTCAAAAAATGATGTTCCACACCTTACATCTAATATTACTTTTATGCCCTGGTGATGCGATCATGGATCCTCCTAGAGGATTCTCCAACATAGACATGCCCACATGGACATTTGATAAAATAGATCACGTAATTAGTGTTACATGTGAAGTGATCCTTATTTCGATATTTCTGTCCAGTGTGAGGATGTTGAAAATATGGGCTTTTAATAAGAGAACTGCAGTTGCTACATCCCAAACAGGGAAAACAACCCTCATTTTTCTTAGTTATATATTGTTGGGATGAATTTTTGCAAGAACCAATGTCAGCTCTTATTAAAACATCTCTCAAACTTTTGCTGCGTTTGTATGCTGGCATTGGAAACTGGCTATATTCCTCAATGTTGGGATTACAATTGTTTAAAACATTCCAATGTTTACGAATAATTCTGGATACATCCTGACTTTGTCTTGAGTACTCTGATACAAAGATAATTCTCTTATTTTCTTTTTTGTCTTTGGTTTGTTGTGGTTTTAATAGGGAGTCCCAATTCATAGGTAATGTGGCTTCAATAGTATTTATAATAAAATCATTAGGGTACTCCTATCCAAAAATGTACATCCCATTTCAGTGGGTCTTATAGGTATTTTAGATTCATCAGCTACAATGCGTTTAACTCGCAACATTTGACTCTTGGGCAATGATTTAATGAGTGAAGGATGGTGGGCACTATCAAAGAGTAACAAATTGTTTCTATCAGTATCCTTTCTAAATATATCAGTCCTAAAACCAAATCCATCTTTAAATACTGATACATCCAAAAAGTCAATATTAACCTCACTGAAAATTAATTTGAATTTAATATTAAATGTAGAATTATTCAATTCTGAAATGAAGAGCTCAAGGGCTCCAACGTCGCCCAAGCAAACTCCAAAATATGGCACCACACTGTTGAAAAAAAGAATTCTCAAAAACAAATATCTCCTCAAATGAGTTCATAAAAATATTGGCATAATTAGGGGCGATAGCTGTCCCCTGTAACTGTAAATAAAAAGTGTCCTCAAAGAGAAAATAATTATTATACAAAATAATTTCAAGTAATTGCAAAATAAAAAAAAAATTGTGCTTCAGAGTAAACACCAGTAGATAACAGAGCATTTTGGACAGCCCCCAAACCACTTTCATGTGTGATAGACGTATATAGACTTGCAACATCCAGACTGAATAAAATAAATTTGTCAGTCTGAAGTTGCAAAATCTTAAGTTTTAACAAAAAGTAATTTGTATCCTTCACAAACGTACTTGACTGCTCCACCAGAGATCTCAGAATCTTATCTAAAATATAGATATATTAGAGAAGACTGAATTAGTCCTGGTGGAGCAGTCAAAGACCTGTGGATCTTAGACAGGATAAAAAGTACAGGAGAAATAGGATCCCTGACCTGCCAAAATGTGTCAACAAACCAAAGACAAAAAAGAAAATAAGAGAATTATCTTTGTATCAGAGTACTCAAGAAAAAGTCAGGATGTATCCAGAATTATTTGCAAACATTGGAATGTTTAAAAAGTTGTAATCCCAACATTGAGGAATTTTGCCAGTTTCCAATGCCGGCATACAAATACAGCAAAAGTTTGAGAGATGTTTTAATAAGAGCTGACATTGGTTCTGGCAAAAATTCATCCCAACAATATATAACTAAGAAAAATGTGGGTTGTTTTCCCTGTTTGGGATGTAGCAACTGTAGTTCTATTATTAAAAGCCCATATTTTCAACATCCCCACACTGGAAAGAAATATCGATATAAGGATCACTTCACATGTAACATTAATTACGTGATCTATTTGATCAAATGTCCATGTGGGCGTGTCTATGTTGGAGAATCCTCTAGGAGGATCCGTGATCGCATCACCAGGCATAAAAGTAATATTAGATGTAAGGTTGTAACAGCTCCCGTGGCACATCATTTTTTGACAGCTGGCCACCAAATCAGCCAACTTCGGTTCCAGATTATTGAACAGGTCAAAACCCCTAGGAGGGGTTGCAATAGGGATCTATTGCTTAAACAGCAATAGAGCTTCTGGATATTCCACCTCGATACTCTGGAACTGAAGGAAATGAATAGAGGAATTAATTGGTCAGCATTTTATTAAGATAAACTTTATGATACATTTTTGTGTAATATTTTTTTGTAATATGTATATGTTTGACCTTGTTCTCTTTTCTCCTTCATTTAGGTTATCTGATCTCTACTTGTAATGCAAGTAACAAGAGAATAATGTATATAGGATCATCTGTTTGATTAGTTAATAATGGATATTTGATCTGATGTATTTGTAAAAAGTGCACAATATGTAACTAATGATGTGGTTTATTCTGTATCATACCGGTGACTCAGTTTTTATGTTGGAGTGTAGTTGTATTATAGATGACGTGTGTATTTAGTCACAATAGCTAGGTTTCATAGCTGTTCTTTTTTTATTAGATTTGCCTTAATGGATTCACTAGATGGCATTGTAAGATTCAGCATAAGGTGTTCATATAGAATGTAAGGGTTAAATCCCAGGTGCCTTTTAAAACAGGTAAATCTGTTTATAAAAAGCTTGTAAGACTGTCCAATAAGTCAGTAAAACTGAATCTACTCTAATGTTTTTTGTTAATGGAAGAACGATACTAATTTTCTAAATACTTGTTGATCCTTTTTGACATTCTTTTTATTAAGCTGCACTTTGTGGGCACCATTTCTGTGGGAATAATGTACTATGTATTATAAAGGAAGTATTTAATAGAAGATTAATGTTACATACATATCATTTTATATGTGTGCGACCCTATATTACCACTTAGTTTATATCAATCTTTACTTTGTTTAATCAGTTTGAACTACCTTAGATTACCTTATCTGCTCCGCACAAACAGCACACTAAATTTAATTACATATGCTGTTAACCTTTGTTTATTTACAGGGAATAATTGTTTTCAAGTAATAAGTGACTCAGTAGGTCTAAATAGTTTGAGGGATTTTAGTGTTTGTTATTTAGAGTAAATTGAAAATAAATCTGTTTCCATGGCGGGGCAGCTGGAGTGGTGTACAGCTTGCTGCTATTGGACTATGAGGCAATGGTAACATGTTCTCTGGAGTTATGAATCACACTTAGCAGCCTGATGGAAGAATCTTGGTGTGGCAGATGAAAGAAGAACAATAACTACCAGAATGCATAGTGCCTACTGTAAGGTTTGGTGGAACAGGGATGATTGTCTGAAGGTGTTTTTCAGGTTTTGGTCTAGGCCTCTTGGTTCCAGTAAAGAATAATTGTAATGTTTCAGGTTACAACGGATATTTTAGATAGGTGGGTGCTTCCAACTTTGTGGCAACAGTTTGTTGAAGGAGTATGGTGTAGACAGATTTGAGTGGCCTACCCAGAGCCCTGATCTAGACCCTTTTAAACAACTTTGGTATGGAATGATATGCCAATTGTTAGCCACACCTTCTCATCCAACATCAGTACCTGACCTCATAAATTTTCCTTTGGCTGAATGGACATACAAAACCTTGAATTTTTTGGTCCATTAAATGGTATAACAATCTACTAAAAGGAATATTCTCTCTGGGATCAATAGCCCATTTTATGTTGCAGACACAATCCAAAATCTTATGTAAAATCTTCCCAATAGAGTGGTGATCTGCTTTAGCCTCAAAGGGGGGCCAGCTCCATATTAATGTCCATAGTTTTGGAATGGAATATCCAACAAGCTCATATACAGTAAGTGTGATTTCCATTCATCTACATACTTTTTGCTTTAGTATGCATTATCAGCTTAGCACTTGAACGATATCCAGCTTGAATTTCACTGTATGCTCCCAAAGAAGTTTATTATGTGAGGGATTTAGTATGTCGGCATTATCCTACATGCAGATGTTAGTTATGATAAAATATAACTATGTACTTGAAAAATAAGCTGTAATATTTTGACACTGTACTTGTAATCCAGGTCATTGGGTTCCATTGTCTAAGTTTTAACCATTGGTAGGTATGTTCAGTACTCCCATTACCTAATTACTTGATTGCTCTGCTCCAAAGTGTTCCTGGAACCCCTACATTTAAAGAGGAGAGTTGCCTGTTTCATTCTTCATTTGTATGTTGTATGTATAGCTGACAAAATGATGGAGATTCAGGATTACTTTCCAAAGCCTCACAAAAGTGTACAGGTGGTTGACACTCACTTGTAATCTAGAGATAATTTATATGCTTCAGTTAAAAAAGCAAAATTCTCATTTTCAAATTGGAAAATTTGTGTTAATGATTGGTGCATTTGGTGAATGGAACTACTATGGAAATTATATTGTATTCTCAGTATAGTTGATGACAGAAAGTAGGGGATTGGATTGAGGGACTTGATAGTATTTATTTAATTTCAAATTTTGAGTTAATTTTAGAGTGTGAATTTATAAGTAGGCATACAAACTATATGTTGTTTTTTCACCACAAATTCCATTTTCATCTGGTTCATTTTTTATTTTTTATTTATTTATAATTTTTATTGAGTTTCATATTTATACATCATATACAGCATTTTAATTGTATATATTTTTTAATTGAGGGGACGGTCTAGTCAAAATTAAACTTTCATGATTCAGATGGGGCATGCAGTTTTAAAGAACTTTCCAATTTACATTTATCTTCAAATTTGCTTTATACTTTTGATATTCTTTGATCAAAGCTAAACCTATGTAGGATCATATGCTAATTGCTAAGCCATTGAAGGCCGCCTCTTGTCTCATGGCATTTTGACAGTTTTTTTACAGCTAGACAGCGGTTGTTCATGTGTGCCATATAGATAACATTGTGCTCACTCCCGTAGGGTTGCGTAGGAGTCAGCCCTGATTGGCTAAAGTGCAAGTCTGTCAAAAGAACTTAGATAACATGCAGTCTGCAGAGGCTTAGATACAAGGTAATCACAGAGGTAAACAAGTGTATTACTTTAAAGGATGAGAAAGTGTGTCCATATGTAGGTATGCCCGTAATAAGTCTTCTTATTCACAGTCAATTCAACTTTAAAGTAGTTATAAGACAGTTATGACACTAGTATGAGGGAGATATATCTTTTCTAATGCATAATTGTAATCTAGGGATGCTATTATTAGCACAGAATAAGTTATGTACTAGAATTAGGGGTGTAAATACCTAAGCGCATTTGTCTGTGTAATATGTTAATTGTACATTTCTCAGATGGTATATCCATTTACCCTAGAAATAGGTTTGCCTAGCTCTATAAGGGGTTAATATTTGCAACAATTAGTCAATTAAGATGAATAACCAATGGCAATGTTTTTACTAGTTTTTAATCCCACTAATCAGGGGGTAATGTAGGTCTATGATTACTGTCGAAAAGACCGAAACCGGTCAGACCATTTTCTCTTTGGCTGTTTACTTGCTGAGTTCAGACAATCTACATGTGATGCCGTCTTTTTTAAACATTTTTTTTAATACATTTCTTGGTTTTAAACTTCATTGGAGCCTGCTTTGTTTTGGTATCTATCCCTTTTTTTTTTTACAATTCTACACAGAGCACTGGGGCTCCTTTCACATACCTGACAGAGCACACCTCCCAGCCAGGAGCCTATTGCAGGCCACGTATGTCGGCCCGTGACGTCAGAGCATCATACACAGACCGCGGACACCCACACACAGCGGATCCGACTGAAGGAGTGAAATAGCAGAGCCTGGAGTGGAGATTGAATCTAAGTTCCCCTCGGCTGACTGATGCAATCGCCTTACATCCCGGATTGGTCTGGATGACAACAACTGAGGTTGAGTCCTTTTCATTTTGTATATGGAGCAAGGAAGAGCTCTATAAATGTATACACAATTGCCACTAGCCCCATGACAATGCAGAGAGCACTTTAGCATAGAGGAAGGAGGGACATAGTTCCGGTCCTCTGGTAATGCTTGTAGTGCGGTTAACAGGGCTAGTTTGTAAAAGGGCATACAAGTTTTGGACTCCCTCATACTAGTGTCATAACTGTCTTATAACTACTTTAAAGTTGAATTGACTGTGAATAAGAAGACTTATTATGGGCATATCTACATATGGACACACTTTCTCTTCTTTTACTGTTTATCTTTACCCAGTAGTCCATAATTGTGGGGATTGTTTGCATGCTGTGGGCCTTTTGCATATAAGGATATACACTTCTGGCTTTATTATGGACATGGCTAACACTATAGACACGGACTCTTTTTTTCCCTCTAACAAGTTGAGGATGATGACTTTGAAACCCTAGAGCTGAAAGACGTTTTTGATAAAGATATACCTAATACAAAATTGGGGGACTTATTTCAAGATATGGAACATCTCAAGATTAAGGAACAAAAGTTAAAATGGGATAACTGGATCCTTTCGAAATATGTGACTCTCAGAATGATACCTTGGGGATTACGGATTAATAAATTCCCTACCTATGATATCAAAGATCAGGATTTCATAGAGAGGTGGAATTCAGCCCTGACTGACTGTTCACTAAAACTGATTGCTTTATTGATAGAATACAAGGACTATCTGTTGAGTGAGGTTAAAACCAAATTGATACAACTGCAATCTGAAATGAACAAATTTACCAAATATGATATATTTCCCTTATATGATGATAATCTTAAGAAAAAAATAGAGGAGGCTAGGAAACTAGTACTACAAGTTAAACACTCAAAGTTTCTTAGGGAACAAAAGGATTACAACTCAGGGGTAGTATATGTATGGCGTAAGGATCAAAGAAATACATTTTGGTATAACTCAAATATAGATACTGAGACATCAGTATCTAATGAGGGGAACAACCATGGGCGTAGGAATAGGTGGCGGAGACGCCATAACAGGAATTTTTCAGAGGTCTCATAACAGCCACAAAAGAAAGCTACTGGATCCTGTAAAGCCGCCAAAATTCCCGGACTTCAGGAAGGAACTGTTTGGTTTGTGTGCCGAGGATATTTTTTGAACACATTGTGCTGGTAATAAGACCTGATACCGGCGTAATAGAGACTCTCTCTGGACGTTACACTGACATCACGGATTCTCAGACTTTGTAAACTGACCCTGAAAATCACGTTACTAACTTGGTTTCGGATATCAGAGGGACATTAAACCAACCGGAGTGGTCTGTGCAGCAGATGCCATGGGGATAAGTTACATGTGCATATTATGCACATTGTATCAATTGCTGTTTTTAATCTTTTATTTTGTAAGTTGCCACTTGTCGTGTGTGTTGATATAGTAAAAGAAGTATTACTCTGCATTTGAGTTTTCGCTCCTCTCCCTTCTTTCTTTTCAGTTTTAATCAACAACAATACACAGAGCCCCACTATCAATCTACCTCTAATTTAAGTACTCCCATCCCCAACCAATTGGCCATTAATACTCAGGTTTTTCAATGGGGCCCCAAGCAACCTCGGGGAGGTGGAATGAGGAGGGAGAGGGGAATAAGAGGCAACAGAAGGGAAGAGGTGGAATAAACCACCACATAAATATGGAAGGGAACCAATTCTTGACCTGAATAAATTAGTTAGGGATTTAACTAGGGAAAAATCACTTTCAACAAACAGAAAACAGAGTAAATACCCCTTTAGATAACACACGGTCTAAAGAAGATGAATATGTACACACCAATTTAGATTTTGTAGACACTTGCACTCTAACAGCCCTGGAAGAGCTCTCTCTCTCTCTCTCTCTCTCTTTCTCTCTCACTAACTATTTAAGGAGGGATAGCAAGGTATGTAAAATCACTTCTCAATATAAATCTAATTTCTATCCTATACAGTCTAGAGGGAAACTTCTAGAGGTTTTTCATAAGAGAACAGTAGAAGACCTAACCTATCTAGCTAATAATCAACAGAGACATACTCCAAATTTTACTAAAAAGGAGAGAGAGGCAGTTACTACTACACAAACTCCCTAGCTACATAAAAGACACAACTCATGCACTAACAATAATGGAAAAAAACTGAATGGAGAAATGGCTACAGTTGGTTAACGATTGACGTTGTATCATTGTACTCCAACATTCCTCACCGGTTTGGGTTGAGAGCCATAGAATTTTTTCTTGATCTCTATACTGACTTCGCAGATGAATTAAAACAGTACATTGTAGAAGTTGTTAATTTTCTACTAGAGCATAATTTTTTTATGTCCCAGGGGTGTTTCTATCTCCAGAGGCGTGGAATTACTATGGGAGCAAAATTTGCCCCCTCGTATGCCAACCTCTTTATGGGGTGGTGGGAGCGGTTCCACATCTATGGAGATGGGAACCCCTTCACTACACAAATAGTGAGATATATACGCTATATAGATTACCTCTTGCTAGTCTGGTCAGGAGAGAATAGTTTGTACAATACCTAAACGTAAATGATGTAGGGATTAGTTTCACATACGAATGGGACAGGAGGAGTATCAGTTTTCTTGATGTCACCCTTAGTGTAGATGGAGTATCTCCTAGAATAGTTTCCACTCTCTTCAGGAAACCCATCACAGGCAACTCGATTTTGCATGCGAGGAGCAACCATCCAAAACATGTTTTTGGGGGGATTGCGAAGGGCCAATTTATGCGTCTAAAAAGAAATTGCACATTGGATGGGGATTTCCTCAGAGAGAGTGGTAACTTATCCAAGCATCTACATCAAAGAGGGTATCCAAAAAAGGTGGTAGCTGGGACTTTCTCTAAGGTTAGAGATATGGACAGAGAGACTATGATTAGCGGTAACCGAAAGAGAGATACAAAGAAACTTGAGAAAGGCAGTGGTGACCCTATCTTTGTAACATCTTTCTCTAATCAGTATAGAGAAATTTGTAATATAGTAAAGAGAAATTTGCCTATTTTAAGGGGAGATAGAAATCTTAGACCCTTTATTGAAAATGGATGTAAATGTGTAAATAGGAAAAATCTAACTTTTAACTGGAGCCTGCTTTGTTTTGATATCTATCACTTTTTTTTTTTTTTTTACAAGTGTATTACTATAACAGTGTTGGTTATGTTGCTTTAATATAGGATGCAGCCCATCTGAAAAGATGAAAAAGGTGTGTGTTGTGTTAATTTTATACAACATAGCTGTAATAAATTTAATTCCCTCATTGAAATTATACATTTTTATAAAATCCGTAGTACGTCCAAAAATGGTAATATAAATGATATTTTATGAGCAATTTTACACAGAATTACAAAGAGCTCAGGATGATTTGATTTGTTTTCAGGTTGCTAAACACAAAATCACTGTTTCCTTGTTTACAAGGCTACACTGCTCCATATACGTTATTTTGTACTTATTTATTATTTGTAATTATACTTTTATGTAAGCTTCAAATAAAAACGTACATGACACCAATATACTTCACAACACTGTAACATATAATGCAACACACAGAGAAAAAAAAGTCAGAAAAAAATGTTTCTTGAAATTGTTTAGCAATGTATAGTTTGTACCATTAAGTGTTAACAGAAAATACATCTTAATAACCTTTACACCATATTAATGATTCTGAGAAAGCATTTTCTTAAACAAGTAAAGTTCAGAAAGGCAAACAAGAAAAGAAGAAAGTAACTGCCATGATCCCATCTCTATTGGAGAAGGGAGGGAGAGGAAGAAAGAAAATATCACAACATCCCAGTCCAAACTATGCACAATACACCATCATGTGACAGATGCCATGCCTCAGAGTAGAAACCAGAATAAAAAGCCTTCTCAAATGTCTAATGTTTATAATGATTAGCATTTATGTCACTTTATTCATCAGATTCTTTCAAATATGCAATGTTTAGGAGAATGTATATCAAAAAATTAAAAGTATCTGGAAGAGACAAAGAAGTCCCAATGTATACTTTACTATGTCAGTCCTTATAACAGAGGAGAGGCACTCAATAAATTAAAAATAACAGTTTGTGAAGTGAGAGTGGCACCAGAGCTCCAGTAGTGATGATGCTTAGGTAAATAGTCGTAGGCATAATTGCTTATATACCACAATTTAAAAGGATTAAAGCTACTGTTTTTGTAACGTGGTGCAGTCTGTAACATACCTCCGCTGAAGTACGAACTGGTAAGGGGGGTAGGGAACTCCTAATGCAAAGCGGTTTAAGCCAAGTGTAAAGCCTTGCTGGTTCCTGTGTCAGATCCTCCACTCTGTGCAGTGTTTGCTCCTCCAAGCTGGCTCCGGGATGGCGTACATACATCACTGGTGGAGGTACCCTCCTACTGGCCGTAGCTTATAAGGTGCAAGTGATTAATGGGTGGGTAGCACTTGCCTTCTTGTTCTTGTGTATACGGCACTAAATGAGCTGCTAAAGCATTGCTCCAAACTGCTGACTAAGCATGATAAAGCAAATAGAAGACAAGCAGTTCAAATTAAAGTGCAACCTCTGATGAAGCTCATGTGTGTATGCACAAAATGCGTTGTTACTTTGTTTGTGAGCCTCATATGTACACTATTGGCTTAAAATAATAAACTTTATGTTTTCTTCTGCTTTAATTTGAGCTGCTTGTCTTTTATTAATGTTTAGTGGAATTTCTAGACACCTCGGGGACTCTGTGCTTCATCAGCTCCCAAATTAATAAGAGGAGGTAATTTTATTATAAGAGAAAACATATGACTCTATTAAATCAAAATTGCCCATGATAGTTCTGAAGCCATTTAAAAAGGAATTAACAATTTCTAAAGCAGGTGTACGTAAAGGTGGGTAAAGTTCATGATAGAGTGTGCACATTCAGGCCCAGATTACAAGAGGAATGGTATATAACACTCCTGATAAAGGAATAACTCTGTATTGGTTAGCGCTCCTATTACAAATTGAAAGTAAACCTTTTTCACTTGAACACCAACCCAACGTGCATACAAAAACGAACTTAGAATATCATACATGCAATAACGTATTTCCCCATAGTACTCAATGGAGCAAAAAAGTGGAAAAAAACACCCTAATCGCATGTTCTTAAGTGTGCTAAATCAACATGATTATAATTAGGTATAGATATATACAGATATATGTAGGAATATCTGTCTCAAAATACATATAACATTCTGCTATGTGCAGAACATTGGAATGTGAAATATGTACAACAATAAATAAACACTTTAAAACACTTTATTGAATATAAATATTGCGCTAATATGTTTTTGCATGTTTTCTTCTACTTAACTGCAAAGGGCTCCAATGCACTTCTATAAATGTCTATGAGGCCCATTTATCAAGCTCCGAATGGAGCTTGAGGGCCCGTGTTTCTGGCGAGCCTGCAGACTTGCCAATAACAGCAGTTATGAAGCAGCGGTCTAACGACCGCTGCTCCATAACCCTGTCCGCCTGCTCTGAGCAGGCGGACAAAGATCGCCACAATTCAACCCAATCGAGTACGATTGGGTTGATTGACATCCCCTGCTGGTAGCCGATTGGCCATGAATCTACAGGGGGCGGCGTTGCACCAGCAGCTCACAAGAACTGCTGGTGCAATGCTGAATACGGAGAGCGTATTCCTCTCCGCATTCAGCGAGGTCTGTCAGACCTGATCCGCACTTTCGGATCAGGTCCGACAGACCTTTAATAAATAGGCCTCTATATATGTATTTATGTGTTTATATGTGTATATATTCCTGTAAATACATACAGTATATACACATATAAATATATAAATACATATGTACAAATATATAGACATATATACTGTACATACACACCTATACATCTTTAGACATGTGTATATATGTATCTCTAAGTGTCATATATGTTATGACCTCCTTTGTTGTTTCCTTAGCCTGTTCCTTTAATACTAAGCTGTTACTTAGCCTTTATAAATGGCATCAGCCTGTTCATCAATGCTTGTTATTGAGGATTCTACCTCGACTTAGGATTCCACTGAGCCAATAGATTTCGTTTTTTGCCTCTCCTCTCAGCAGCTGCTGACAGGTTGCGCTACAGCCTAACATGCAACACATTAGGACCGCACACTTGTCTGATCGGAACTTCGCGGGCAAACAAACAGAGCCAGCATTTGGACTTGTCGCATCCTCTCCACTCCGGGACATCGAGTAAATACTTACTGCTATTAGTTCCACTAATGCCTGTGACGTTCTATGCAAACCTGTTACCTGCACTATCACACCTTCATTCTGTAATAGCAGTTCAGCTGCAACTCGCTACACTGCTTCTGCTAATGAAATCAGCCTTTGCAATACATACCAGTTACTTATCCTAACTTGCTTGCATAGATTAGTTTCATTATGCTATTAAGTTGCAAACATAATTCTCCTCCTATGCAGCAGGACTTGTTACATTATTGACATTATTCTGATAATTTATGTAGACTCCATTCCAGCATATGTTGCAGTATTTCCTTTTGTGATCACATTATCTCCACTACTAAGAATTGTATTAGTATGAGAAAAACTATACATTCTACTTTGTGGTATATAAAAGCCTGATATAATCATATCTCTTAAAACAGTATAGGAGATCATGATTTCTCCAGGAACAAAAACATATCTAAATTTGATTTAACACTAAATCTGCATATTTGATTCTTTATTTTAAGCTGAATCTGATTGAGCTGTGACACTAAGTTAAAGCCCTTTGCAACATTTTTTTTCTTCTAACACCTGAGATCTCACATCTTTGAGTCTTTATAACTTTTGTGTTCAGTATTTTTTCTTAATAATTTTTATTAGATAGTGTTATTATGAGTGTAACTGTATGTTGTAATGTGCTTTGTGACACTTTTTTTGTCTTGTGAAACAGTTAACCAGAGCTCTGAGGATGTGCTAACCCAATGAGTGTTAACTTCAATTGCGCTCAAGTGATCTGGTTTACTTTCAAATTATAATACAAGTGAAAAACCTGACACGAAAAAACACCTACGATATACCCCTTTTCGCTCGCACGTAACTGTTAGTGCTGCACTTGTAATCTGGCCCTCAGTGTTTGTAAAAGTAGTAGGTCACCTGCAGATGTAGTTAAGGGAGGGAAGTAACCCCACATGTATATAAGTGTAGGAGAACTATTGGAGAGTATTCATAAGGTTGGGAGAAGACATCTGTGTGCATTTCTGTTAGGGTAGGAAAATACCTTATATTGTATGTGTAAAAGGATGGGATAGTACCTAGGGTGAGCATAAGAATCAAAGAGTTGCTGGTGACCATACATAAGAGTAGGAGAGTGTAAGGCTGGGAATAGTACATTTATATGTATGTGTAAGTGTGGGAGAGTTCATGGGTGTGTTGAAAGATAAATTAGTGCCTTAAAAATATATGTATGACAGTGGCTGGTGGTCTTGATTAAGATTAGGAGTGTTGAAGGTTTGGAAGAGTGCCTTTATGTGTATGTGTAAGTGTGGGAGAGTGCCTGGGTGTGCAGAATGATAAATTAGTGCCTTAGCATATATGTATGACAGTGGCTGGTGGTCTTGATTAAGATTAGGAGTGTTGAAGGTTTGGAAGAGTGCCTTTATGTGTATGTGTAAGTGTGGGAGAGTGCCTGGGTGTGCAGAATGATAAATTAGTGCCTTAGCATATATGTATGAGAGTGGTTGGTGGTTGTGAATAAGTGTAGGAGAGTTGGAGTGTGGGAAGAGTGCCTTTTTGTGTAAGGGTGGGGGGGTGACAGGGATGTGCATAAAGATAAATGAGTGCCTGGGGATGTGTGTATGAGAGTGGTGGCTGGCCATGAATAAGAGTAGGAGAGCTTAAGGGTGTGAAGCGTACTTCTGTGTATGTGTAAAGGTGGGAAAGTGCCTGAGTGTGCAGAAGAATACATGAGCATCTGAACATGTGCGTATGAGAGTGGCTGGTGACCATGAATAAGAGTAGGACAGTGTAAGGGTGAGAATAGCGCCTTTATGTGTGTAAGGGTGGGAGAGTGCCTGGGTGTGCTAAAGGATAAATGAGCGCCTGGGCATGAGAGTATGAGAGTGGCTGGTGGCCATGAATAAGAGTAGGAAACTTTAAGGGGGTAAGGGCATTTATGTGTATCTTTAAGGGTGGGAAGTGTGTTTTATGTGTATGAATAAGGGTGGGAAGAGTTCCTTTATGTGTATGTGTAAGAATGAGAAAGTACCTGAATGCGCAGAAGGATAAATGAGTGTCTGGCCATGAGTTTTTGAGAGTGACTGGTGGCCACAAATAGAGTAGGACAGTGTAAGGGTGAGAAGAGTGCCATTATATGTATGTGAAAGGACTAGCAGAGTGTCTTTATGTGTGTGTTAGGATGAGAAAAGTGTCTTTATGAGTATGGGCAGGAGAGTGCCTGGGTGTGTTGAAGGATAAATAAGTGCCTGGGCATGAGTGCATGAGAGTGGCTGGTGGCCATGAATAAGAGAAGTACAGTGTAAAGGTGGAAAGTGTTCCATTGTGTGTATCTTTAAGGCTGAGAAGAGTACCTCTATATATGTATGTATAAGGGTGGGAGAGTAACTGGGTGTGTGAAAAAATAAATAACTACCTTGGCATGAGTGCATGAGAGTGGCTGTTGCCCATAAATAAGAGTAGGGCACTGTAAGGGTGGAAAGAGTGTCATTATGCATATTTTAAGGATGTATGCCTTTATGTGTATGTGTCAGGGGGAAAAGAGTACCCTTATGTGTAAGTGTCAGGGTGGGAGAGTGCCAGGGTGTGCTTAAGTATAAATGAGTGTCTGAGTATGAGTGTATGAGATTGGCTGGTGGCCATGAATAAAAGTAGGACACTGTAAAGGTGGTTAAAGTACCTTTATGTGTATGTGTAAGAGTGGGAGAGGGTCTGGGCATGTGTGTATGAGAGTGGCTGGTAGTCATGAACAAAATAGGAGAGAATAAGGGTGTGAAGAGTGCCTTTATGTGTATATTTAAGTAGTAATAAATATATCAGGCATTAGAAAAAAAGGGGTTAATACATAGTTAAAGTCATCTCTAGACTGGCAGTGCATTACTGGTAGAGAGCTTAACATGGCCTCTGAGTCAATCAAGGGTAGCTTATGTGCATTGTCTGCTACTCTAGTGCACATTTTACCTATTTGTTTAACCCCCTTGAGGGGGCTAATACAAGTAATGGTTACCCACAATCCTTTAGAAAAGTTTATCAAATTATTTATCAACAAAAATCCCCTCAGACTTTATTAATGGATTTTATAAGAAAACAAATATTGGATACATTTCCTAAAGGATTGTGATTGACCCCATAGTTAATGCTTTAGTACTTTTAAAATCCATTATATGATATTATAACTCATTTCAATAGAAGCCCATTGTTTTAGGAACACAATCAAATGTAAATGGTACTTTAACAAGTGACCATATAGTGATAGAAGAATGGTACCCAGTTTGCACTTCATGCCTACATACAAAATGCATTCAGATGATTTAGCAGTGGTGCATATAGAAACGGATTGTAATAGGTTCTATGAAAGTCATGATTTCATGTTTTAAAGTGCAGTTATGGAGATGCCAGCAGTGTTAGTGACAATCACAAAAATATGAGTGGGACACATATTAAAATAAATATTCTAAACATGCTATTTGAAGAAGATGGTGTCCTGATGGGACTATAGAATAATTCCCATCATGCAAACATACATATGGAACACAAATCATGAATCTTTGATTTCTTATTACAATAGGTTAATGTTGCATATGTAAATTAGTATTTCCCCTGCACAATGAACAAAGGGGTTACTTGTGCAGAACTTTACTGTAATCTTAAGTGGTGTGAATGGGCTATTGTATCAGTCAGTTTCTGGTGAATGCCCAGTTTCTATTTTGAAAGCAGATACTTTACACATGCTTTTCTGTTGAAAAAGTATTCCCAGCTTTGGGTTTTTAACAAGCTAATTGATTGTGCACTGTGATAAACCAAGAAACTCAATCATAATTTAGGCCGAAAAAGTCAAAAGCCATTTCGGAAGCAAAATGCCTATAGATTGTGATCGACCCTAATGAGTCTATGGGGCATATGTATCAAGCTCCGAATGGAGCTTGATGCCCCGTGTTTCTGGCGAGTCATCAAACTCGCCAGAAACAGCAGTTATGAAGCAGCGGTCACAAAGACCGCTGCTCCATAACCTGTCTGCCTGCTCTGAGCAGGCGGACAGACATCGCCGGAAATCAACCCGATCGAGTACGATCGGGTTGATTGACAACCCCCTGCTGACGGCCCCTGTGGACGGCCCCCTGCTGACGGCCCCTGCTGACGGCCCTGCTGACAACCCCCTGCTGACAACCCCCTGCTGACGGCCCGCGAGTCTGCAGGGGGCAGCGTTGCACCAGCAGCTCTTGTGAGCTGCTGGTGCAATGCTGAATACAGCGAGCGTATTGCTCGCCGTATTCAGCGAGGTCTTTATTTCTGTTTAAATTGAGTTATAACAAAAATGCTACAAAATCTCTGGTATTTTGGGCAAGTTTTTCTTTAGTGAAGGGGTTAATATATGGAATCTTGTCCAATATGTTTTAAAGTTGTAATAACATTTTATGGTCTAGAAATGTTTAAAAAATATTCTGTCACACTTGTTAGCAACTTAATATATGCTTACTAGGCAATTTCACAGGACTACCTGCTTTGGAACTCTAATATTAGGTGAAATCTTCCCAGTATCATGATACTAAAAGCTCTTTAGACTTGATTGGAATGTGGAGGGGTTGGGGAGGGAGATCTGTGGTCAGGTTTTTTTTTTTTTCTCCGCCCCCTTCTTCTCCCCCCCCCCCTTTTTTTTTTTTTTTTTTTTTTTTGCTTCTTTTTGCTGTCTTCCCTTTCTGTGTTATGTGGAAAATTACATAAAATTCCCAAGACATGTACAAAATGTGGTTTCTTCTTAATTCCAATCTGCAGATTAAATATTTTGTTTTCATGGAAATATAAGTATATGATGGAAAATTACATTTTGTCAGTATTAATTCTTGTGTTCCTTTGTATGATTAAGAGCTTGCAATGTTTTGACTATTGTCCATGAGAACGAATATCCATGGAAATTATTGTATAAAGCTCAAACTTTTGTTAGTATTAATTCTTGTTTCCTCTGTATGATCAAGAGTTTACATTGTTTTGATCATTGCCCATGAGAACGAATATACATGGAAATTAATGTATAATGCTCAAACTTTTTAAAAAAAATTATATTTTTTTCTTTTCTATTGGTTTGACATTGGAATTGTATGTTGTCTTGGAAATAAATAAACAATAGAAAAAATAATAATAAAATGGTATGGTCTCATTCAGTAAATAAACATAAAAGCATAAAATTAAACTACTGTGAATAATTAGTGATAGTGATGCATAATTCACATTTATGAATAATAGTTCTGATGAGTAACTTTGACATTTAATTAGCAATATGTAACTGATGGCTGAATTTCCTAAATAATGAGTGCTTAGCAGCTTGTATTCTGATGAATGGTTGTCATTATTCAATTCATTGTGATAGTTGTAATATTTAACTTAATAGTGTTCTATTGCAGTTTAGCAACATAGGGCTAGATTACGAGTGGAGCGATATTTAGCGCTCCCACTTGCACGATAACTTCTCTAGGGGTTAACTTTTTGTGCACATCAGATATCACTTATATATTACAAGTTGAAACTAAAAATGTTCTGCTAGCACAAAGCAGGATGCAAGCAAAAGATTAACCACGGGATATTTCTGTTTACTAAATCATATTCACCACATTGACTTCAATGGACCAGCAAAGTTAATAAGAAACCTAATACCTATATTTGTGTGCTAACACCCCATTGCAATAAGCCCCTTACTCTATAAACCCTAAAACTGCCACATCCCGCTACTAATTTAACCCCACTACAATATTATTAACCCCTAATTTGCAACATCACCCATCGCAAACTCCCCCACTATACTATTAACCCCTAAACCACCATAACCCCCATCGCTATTAACCCTTAAACAACAAAAAAACTGCAATAAACCCCTAACCTATCGTTATCAAAACTTAATCTGAAAAACACTCTGAAAAGGCAAGTAATTATAACTTTTGAAAAAAAAAAATTATATATATATATAAAACATGGAAGGGAACTGCACTCCAAGACCGGATCAGGTACACATCCTGTGACTCAGCAGCATCCAGCCCTGGGTACTAAATAGCACTCCAAAAAAGCTGTGATGTCACCAGAGCCACAGGCAGTTAACCCGAGTCTGGAATGGGTGCAAGAAACAAGGGGGATTACAAATAAAAAGTAATACAACACATAGAAACACCCAGCACTCACCAGCTAGCTCACAGCTAAGATAAAATCACAACTGTAAAGGTTAGTCACCGCATCTGGCCAAATGGGAAAGCTCAGGCACCAAGTCAAAGTCCTTTCCATTGCCTGAGTCCCTAACACAGCCACACCATCATGCGAGCTCACAAAGCCAAACAAACTGAGAACAAAGAAGGGGTGCACAGGTGGATGTAATCACCCATAGAAAATACAAAACATGGAAGGGAACTGCACTCCAAGACCGGATCAGGTACACATCCTGTGACTCAGCAGCATCCAGCCCTGGGTGCTAAATAGCACTCCAAAAAAGCTGCGATGTCACCAGAGTTGTATTACTTTTTGTTTGTAATCCCCCTTGTTTCTTGCACCCATTCCGGACTGGGGTTAACTGCCTGTGGCTCTGGTGACAGCACAGTTCCCTTCCATGTTTTTTATTTTCTATGGGTGATTACATCCACCTGTGCACCCCTTCTTTGTTCTCAGTTTTTTTGGCTTTGTGAGCTCGTATGATGGTGTGGCTATGTTAGGGACTCAGGCAATGGAAAGGACCTTGACGTGGTGCCTAAGCTTTCCCATTTGGCCAGATGCGGTGACTAACCTTTCCAGTTGTGATTTTATCTTAGCTGTGAGCTAGCTGGTGAGTGCTGGGTGTTTCTATGTGTTTTATATATATATATATATATATATATATATATATATATATATATATATATATATATATATATACTAAAAATACCCCCCCCCAAAAAAAAAACTAAGGCTAAACCCCACCATCTTGAATTCTGGTCCTTTGGAAGGGAAAATGGCGGGTCCATGACATCCGGTACACTTGCATTTATATTAGTTGATCTTGGAATTCCAATTCAAATCAGTCAATAGAAAAATCTTTCATAAGGGGTGCACAGCCAATTTAATTAGCAATATGTAACTGATGGCTGAATTTCCTAAATAATGAGTGCTTAGGAGCATTCAATCTTCAGTGTGACTGTATGAAGATGGATTGGGTGGAAGATCATAACAGGACCTCCCAAGAGGACCAAGGAGCACCGACAGAGGGCCACTGCCAGAGGACCGTTAACGCCATGAACCCGTCGCTGCCAGATTCATGATGGTGAGTAAAAACTTTCAGCTATATTACGAGTCTTGCGTTATGAGTAAAAAAAGCAGCGTTAAGCCTCATAACGCTGCTTTTTTACTACCGCTGGTATTACAAGTCTTGTAGGTACAGCTGTCCCGCACACTATTTTGGCCTTACTGCAAATCAACGTATGCAAATTGCGTATAGTCTTTTTTCTATGGGACTTCCATTGCGCCGGTATTACGAGCTTGTCCTGGGAGGCCAAAAAGTGAGTGCAGCCTACCCCGTCAAGATTCATAACTCATTCTAAAATCAGTAGTTATGAGTTTTACACTACAACGCCATAAATCTCATAACTAAAGTGCTAAAAAGTACAATAACACCCATAAACTACCTATTAACCCCTAAACCGAGGCCCTCCTGCATCACAAACACTAAAATAAAATTATTAACCCCTAATCTTTCGCTCCCAACATCGCTGCCACTATAATAAACATATTAACCCCTAAACTGCCGCACTCCCACCTCAGAAACATTAGTTAAATATTATTAACCCCAAATCTGCTGTTCCTAACATCGCCGCCACCTACCTACATTTATTAACCCCTAATCTGCCGCCCCAACATCACCGCCACTATATTAAATGTATTAACCCTTAAATCTAAGTCTAACCCTAACCCTAACAACCCCTAACTAAAAAATAATTAAATATAAATAAAACTTACTGTTAATAACTAAATAATTCATATTTAAAACTAAATACTTACCTATAAAATAAACACTAAGCTAGCTACAATATAACTAATAGTTACATTGTAGCTAGCCTTGGGTTTATTTTTATTTTACAGGCAAGTTTGTATTTATTTTAACTAGTTAGAATAGTTACTAAATAGTTATTAACTATTTAATAACTACCTAGCTAAAATAAATACACATTGACCTGTAAAATAAAACCTAACCTGTCTTAGACTAACACCTAACCTAACCCTACACTTAAATAAATTACCTAAATTAAACATATTAGCTAAATTACAAAAAACAAAACAAAAAAACACTAAATTACAGAAAATAAAAAACAAATTACAAGATCTTTAAACTAATTACACCTAATCTAATAGCCCTATCAACATAAAAAAAGCCCATCCAAAATAAAAAAAACTCTAGCCTAAACTAAACTACCAATAGCCCTTAAAAGGTCCTTTTGTGGGGCATTGCCCCAAAGAAATCAGCTCTTTTACCAGTAAAATAAAATACAAATACCCCCCCAACAGTAAAACCCACCACCCACACAACCAACCCCCCAAATAAAACCCTAAATAAAAAAAACCTAAGCTCCCCATTGCCCTGAAAAGGGCATTTGGTTGAGCATTGCCCTTACAAGGGCATTTAGCTCTATTGCGGCCCAAAGCCCAACCTAAAAAAAACCCCACCCAATACACCCTTAAAAAATCCTAACACTAACCCCTGAAGATCCACTTACCAGGAGAAGTATTCATCCAAGTGGGAAGATGTCCTCAACGAAGCCGGCAGAAGTGGTCTTCCAGACGGGCAGAAGTCTTCACCCAGACGGCATCTTCTATCTTCATCCTTCCGACACGGAGCGGCTCCTTCTTCAAGACATCCGGCACGGAGCATCCTCTTCTTCCGACGTCTTCTTGCTGAATGAAGGTTCCTTTATATGATGTCATCCAAGATGGCGTCCCTTAGATTCTGATTGGCTGATCGGAATTAAGGTTGAAAAAATACTATTGACTGATGCAATCAGCCAATAGGATTGAACTTCAATCCTATTGGCTGATCCAATCAGCCAATAGAATTGAGCTTGCATTCTATTGGGTGTTACAATCAACCAATAGAATGCGAGCTCAATCCTATTGGCTGATTGGATCAGCCAATAGGATTGAAGTTCAATCCTATTGGCTGATTGCATCAGCCAATAGAATTTTTTCAACCTGAATTCTGATTGGCTGATAGAATTCTATCAGCCAATCATAATCTAAGGGACGCCATCTTGGATGACGTCATTTAAAGGAACCTTC
The DNA here is from genome assembly GCF_027579735.1 of Bombina bombina. Taxonomy (NCBI): domain Eukaryota; kingdom Metazoa; phylum Chordata; class Amphibia; order Anura; family Bombinatoridae; genus Bombina; species Bombina bombina. Next base: position 67,458,712 of record NC_069504.1, on the reverse strand, counting down.
ATTCTGCAAGAGGATTTCGATTGAAGAGGATGCTCCGCGACGGATGTCTTGAAGATGGAGCCGCTCTGCACCGGATGGATGAAGATAGAAGATGCCGTCTGGATGAAGACTTCTGCGGGCTTGGTTGAAGACTTCGGCTGCTTGGATGAAGACTTCTGCTGGCTTCGATGAGAACTTCTGCCACTTTGTTGAGGATGGATGTCGGGTCTTCAAAAACTGTAAGTGGATCTTCGGGGGTTAGTGTTAGGCTTTTTTAAGGGTTTATTGGGTGGCTTTTATTTTTAGATTAGGGGTTTGGGCACTTGAAAAAGAGCTAAATGCTTTTAAGGGCAAAGCCCATACAAATACCCTTTTCAGGGCAATGGGGAGCTTAGGTTTTTTTAGTTACGATTTTATTTGGGGGTTGGTTGTGTGGGTGGTGGGTTTTACTGTTGGGTTGTTGTTTGTATTTTTTTTTACAGGTAAAAGAGCTGATTTCTTTGGGGCAATGCCCCGCAAAATGCCCTTTTAAGGGCTATTGGTAGTTTAGTTTAGGCTAGGTTTTTTTTTTATTTTGTTTTTTTTTATTATTTTGATAGGGCTATTAGATTAGGTGTAATTAGATTAAATATCTGATAATTTCTTTTTTTTATCTTGTGTAATTTAGTGTTTGTTTTTTTTTTGTAATTTAGGTAATTGCTAGATATGTGCATGGCTAAAAAATTTGGTTTGTTTTCGGTTCGGATCGTTTCGGACTTTTCGAATTTCTACTAATAGTTACATTGTAGCTATTTTAGGATTTATATTTATTTTACAGGCAACTTTGTATTTATTTTAACTAGGTACAATAGTTATTAAATAGTTAATAACTATTTAATAACTACCTAGCTAAAATAAATACAAATTTACCTGTAAAATAGATCCTAACCTAAGTTACAATTACACCTAACACTACACTATCATTAAATTAATTATAATAAATGAATCCTATTTAAAGCTAAATACTTACCTGTAAAATAAACCCTAATATAGCTGCAATATAACTAATAGTTACATTGTAGCTATTTTAGGATTTATATTTATTTTAGATGCAACTTTGTATTTATTTTAACTAGGTACAATAGCTATTAAATAGTTATTGACTATTTAATAGCTACCTAGTTAAAATAATTACAAAATTACCTGTAAAATAAATCCTAAACTAAGCTACAATTAAACCTAACACTACACTATCATTAAATAAATTAACTACAAGTACCTACAATTAAATAAACTAAACTAAAGTACAAAAAACCCCCACTAAATTACAAAAAATAAAAAAATATTACAAGAATTTTAAACTAATTACACCTAATCTAAGCCCCCTAATAAAATAACAAAGCCCCCCAAAATAAAAAAAATGCCCTACCCTATACTAAATTACAAAAGTTAACAGCTCTATTGCCTTACCAGCCCTTAAAAGGGCCTTTTGCGGGGCATGCCCCAAAGAAAACAGCTCTTTTGCCTGTAAAAAAAAACACAATACCCCCCCCACATTAGAACCCACCACCCACATACCCCTACTCTAACCCAAACCCCCCTTAAATAAACCTAACACTACCCCCTTGAAGATCTCCCTACCTTGAGTCGTGTTCACCTAATTAGGTGTAATTAGTTTAAAATTCTTGTAATTTTATTTTATTTTTTGTAATTTAGTATTTTTTTTAATTTAGTTTAGTTTATTTAATTGTAGATAATTGTAGGTACTTGTAGTTAATTTATTTAATTTATTTAATGATAGTTTAGTGTTAGGTTTAATTGTAACTTAGGTTAGGATTTATTTTACAGGTAATTTTGTAATTATTTTAACTAGGTAGCTATTAAATAGTCAATAACTATGTAATAGCTATTGTACCTAGTTAAAATAAATACAAAGTTGCCTGCAAAATAAATATAAATCCTAAGATAGCTACAATGTAATTATTATTTATATTGTAGCTATATTAGGGGTTATTTTACAGGTAAGTATTTAGTTTTAAATAGGATTAATTTATTTAATTAATTTAATGATAGCGTAGTGTTAGGTGTAATTGTAACTTAGGTTAGGATTTATTTTACAGGTAAATTTGTATTTATTTTAGCTAGGTATTTATTAAATAGTTATTAACTATTTAATAACTATTGTACCTAGTTAAAATAAATACAAACTTGCCTGTAAAATAATAATAAACCCTAAGATAGCTACAATGTAACTATTAGTTATATTGTAGCTATCTTAGGGTTTATTTTACAGGTAAGTATTTAGTTTTAAATAGGATTCATTTATTTAATTATAGTAAATTTATTTCGTTTTATTTAAATTATATTTAAGTTAGGGGGTGTTAGGGTTAGGGTTAGACTTAGGTTTAGGGGTTAATAACCTTATTATAGTAGCGGTGACGTTGGGGGCGGGAGATTAGTGGTTAATAATTGTAGGTAGGTGGCGGAGATGTTAGGGAGGGCGGATTAGGGGTTAATAAAATTTATTATAGTGTTTGCGAGGCGGGAGTGCGGCGGTTTAGAGGTTAATACATTTGTTATAGTGGCGGCGATGTACGTTCGGCAGATTAGGGGTTAATACTTGTAGTTAGATTGCAGCGACGTTGGCGGGGGGGCAGATTAGGGGTTAATAACTATAATGTAGGGGTCGGTGATGTTAGGGACAGAAGATTAGGGGTTAATAGCTATAATGTAGGTGGCGGCGATGTCCGGTCGGCAGATTAGGGGTTATGCGGTGACGTTGGGGGGGCAGATTAGGGGTTAATAACTATAATGTAGGGGTCGGCGATGTTAGGGGCAGCAGATTAGGGGTTAATAGCTATAATGTAGGTGGCGGAGATGTCCGGTCGGCAGATTAGGGGTTAATACTTGTAGTTAGGATTGCGGCAACGTTGGGGGGGCAGATTAGGGGTTAATAACTATAATGTAGGGGTCGGCGATGTTAGCGACAGCAGATTAGGGGTTAATAGCTATAATGTAGGTGGCAGCGATGTCCGGTCGGCAGATTAGGGGTTAATACTTGTAGTATTGTGGCAACATGGGGGGGGGGCAGATTAGGGGTTAATGAAATTCATTATAGTGTTTGCGAGGCGGGAGTGCGGTGGTTTAGGGGTTAATACATTTATAATAGTGGCGGCGATATCCGGTCGGCAGATTAGGGGTTAATAAGATAATGCAGGTGTCAGCGATAGCGGGGGCGGCAGATTAGGGGTTAATAAGTGTTAGATTAGGGGTGTTTAGAGACTCGGGGTACATGTTAGGGTGTGAATAAATCCGAAACGAATTGCACATGTCTAGTAATTGCATTTAATTTAGGTAATTGATTTAATTGTAGTGTAAGGTTAGGTGTGAGTGTAAGACAGGTTAGGTTTTATTTTACAGGTAAATTTGTATTTATTTTAGCTAGGTAGTTAGTAAATAGTTAATAAATATTTAGTAACTATTCTACCTAGTTAAAATAAATAAAAACTTGCCTGTAAAATAAAAATAAACCCTAAGATAGCTACAATGTAACTATTATTTATATTGTAGCTACCTTAGGCCTAGATTTGGAGTTTGGCGGTAGCCGTGAAAACCAGCGTTAGAGGCTCCTAACGCTGGTTTTAGGCTACCTCCGGTATTTGGAGTCACTCAAAATAGGGTCTAACGCTCACTTTTCAGCCGCGACTTTTCCATACCGCAGATCCCCTTCCGTCAATTGCGTATCCTATCTTTTCAATGGGATTTTTCTAACTCCGGTATTTAGAGTCATGTCTGAAGTGAGCGTTAGAAATCTAACGACAAAACTCCAGCCGCAGAAAAAAGTCAGTAGTTAAGAGCTTTCTGGGCTAACGCCGGTTCATAAAGTTCTTAACTACTTTACTCTAAAGTACACTAACACCCATAAACTACCTATGTACCCCTAAACCGAGGTCCCCCCACATCGCCGCAACATCGCTTGGATGAAGACTTCAATCGGATGGAAGACCTCTTCTGCCCCGCTTGGATGAAGACTTCTACCGGATGGAGGACCTCTTCTTGCTCCGCTTGGATCAAGACTTAGGACCCTCTTCTGGACCGATCGCTGAACCCGGTGAGGTGAAGACAAGGTAGGGAGATCTTCAGGGGCTTAGTGTTAGGTTTATTTAAGGGGGTTTTGGGTTAGATTAGGGGTATGTGGGTGGTGGGTTGTAAATGTTGGGGGGGGGGTATTGTATGTTTTTTTTTACAGGCAAAAGAGCTGAACTTCTTGGGGCATGCCCCGCAAAGGGCCCTGTTCAGGGCTGGTAAGGTAAAAGAGCTTTGAACTTTAGTAATCTAGAATAGGGTAGGGCATTTTTTTTATTTTGGGGGGCTTTGTTATTTTATTAGGGGGCTTAGAGTAGGTGTAATTAGTTTAAAATTGTTGTAATATTTTTCTTATGTTTGTAAATATTTTTTATTTTTTGTAACTTAGTTCTTTTTTATTTTTTGTACTTTAGTTAGTTTATTTCATTGTAGTTATTTGTAGGTATTGTATTTAATTAATTTATTGATAGTGTAGTGTTAGGTTTAATTGTAGGTAATTGTAGGTATTTTATTTAATTAATTTATTGATAGTGTAGTGTTAGGTTTAATTGTAACTTAGGTTAGGATTTATTTTACAGGTACATTTGTAATTATTTTAACTATTTTAGCTATTAAATAGTTCTTAACTATTTAATAGCTATTGTACCTGGTTAAAATAAATACAAAGTTACCTGTAAAATAAATATTAATCCTAAAATAGCTATAATATAATTATAATTTATATTGTAGCTATATTAGGATTTATTTTACAGGTAAGTATTTAGCTTTAAATAGGAATAATTTATTTAATAAGAGTTAATTAATTTCGTTAGATTAAAATTATATTTAACTTAGGGGGTGTTAGTGTTAGGGTTAGGCTTAGCTTTAGGGGTTAATATATTTATTAGAATAGCGGTGAGCTCAAGTCGGCAGATTAGGGGTTAATAATTGAAGTTAGGTGTCGGCGATGTTAGGGAGGGCAGATTAGGGGTTAATACTATTTATTATAGGGTTAGTGAGGCGGATTAGGGGTTAATAACTTTATAATAATAGCGGTGCGGTCCGCTCGGCAGATTAGGGGTTAATAAGTGTAGGCAGGTGGAGGCAACGTTGTGGGGGGCAGATTAGGGGTTAATAAATATAATATAGGGGTCGGCGATGTTAGGGCAGCAGATTAGGGGTACATAGGGATAATGTAAGTAGCGGCGGTTTACGAAGCGGCAGATTAGGGGTTAATAATAATATGCAGGGGTCAGCGATAGCGGGGGCGGCAGATTAGGGGTTAATAAGTGTAAGGTTAGGGGTGTTTAGACTCGGGGTACATGTTAGAGTGTTAGGTGCAGACGTAGGAAGTGTTTCCCCATAGGAAACAATGGTGCTGCGTTAGAGCTGAACGCGGCTTTTTTGCAGGTGTTAGTTTTTTTTTCAGCTCAAACAGCCCCATTGTTTCCTATGGGGGAATCGTGCACGAGCACGTTTTTGAGGCTGGCCGCTTGCGTAAGCAACTCTGGTATCGAGAGTTGAAGCTGCGTTAAATAAGCTCTACGCTCCTTTTTTGGAGCCTAACGCAGCCTTTATGTGGACTCTCAATACCAGAGTTATTTTTATGGTGCGGCCAGAAAAAAGCCAGCGTTAGCTTTTCGGGTCGTTACCGACAAAACTCCAAATCTAGCCGTTAGTGTTTATTTTATAGGTAAGTATTTAGTTTTAAAGATAAACCCTAAGCTAGATACAATGTAACTATTAGTTATATTGTAGCTAGCATAGGCCTAGATTTGGAGTTCGGCGTTAGCCGTGAAAACCAGCGTTAGAGGCTCCTAACGCGGGTTTCTTATGTACTCCGGTATTTAGAGTTCAGTTACCGACACTCAAAAAAAACCTAACACTCATATTTCTACCGCCACCTCTGACCCAGTAGTAAACATATACCGACAAAAAAAACATCCACGAATCAAATAAAAAATATTACACAAACTACACTTACAGTCATACAAACACTACACTATGTTTATTTTTCATATTTAATAATTTTTCAGCAAAATACAAAGGATTAAAGTTGCGAGATCTCGGGTGTTTGAAAAAAAACAACACAAATCCATTTTCCCATTGACTTACATTGACACACGGGAAAAGACCCTCATATACCTACATCTAACTAATAAGATTATCACAAATATACACTCATCGATGCATACAAACAATATACACCACATGACATACTAAAAATATTTATTTATTACAAAAAGAACACGATTTAGTTACTTTTTCACACAAGCTCATGACGTCACTCACTTTACGATGAAAACCAGTCTTAGAAAAAAAAAATGACCAATTTTCTGAGCCTCCATTGACTTCTATTGGGAAGACGTGCTCGTGCACGCGAAACCCTCATTTCCCTAACGCACGCAAATAGCGTAGACAGAAAAACTCCAAATACCAGCGCTAGAAAAGACATGATTTCATGCGTTAGACCCAGCTATGATAAATAGATCAAGAAATGACTATTTCCCTATGGTGGATTTATGGATTTTAATGTTTGAATATTCACAACACCATTACATTCTTTCAGACTTTTATATTACATCAACTACAATTCAACATCACTAGTAACAAAATTTTAGATTTAACAATATTACATTTAAACGGACACAAAAATAATGTCAACTTTTCAGGATTCACAAACACTACACAATGGGAAACAATTCTCATTTACCTTTATTATTGCATTTCAGTTATTCAACTCATATGCTTGCAGCAACAGCATATCTACATAGGCTTAACACATGATCACTCATGGATGCACATACATTACTTTTAACATTCACTCATACATGTGCATTCAAATGATGGGGGACAAACACATTACATTCTCTAGAGGAATCACAAAACACAACATATGGATTTTACTGTACTTTTAACATCATGATTCCATCACCAGAAACCATTAGGAATTACGTACAACAAGAACATCAGTACACCAGATTACAGATGTCACTTTATGGGAAGGAACAACAATGCCAGACCGCTATATAGAAGTCAGCATATGTGGGACACAATCACAATATATACGTACATGTACATAACACGCATCACCCATCACGCAACCACAAAGCACACATTTAGATTTTATTCAGCACACAATAACAATGTAGCACAATACAACAAGACAATGAGGATTTCAGAACTACATAGGCAGGATAATAATATCATGACGTCATTAGAAGATTCAACCATACACATCACAGATTCACGACTGTACCGCCCCTTTCGGAACTTTAACACTCAATACTACAATACAACATATACGTAAACAACTGTTTGGAACAGCATTATTAAGGTGATTTCAATGGGACAATTAATAAATATTGTCAGATCGCAAATCACTTATATATATAATACGACAGATGACAGCCGGAAGTTCTTCAGTATTAGTGCCATTTGAATGGGACGCATACAATATTGACATCTCGGCAATCACTTATATATACACAATACTACAGATGACAGCCGGAAGTTATTCAGTATTAGTGCGATTTGAAAGGGATGCATACAATATTTACAGCTCGGCAATCACTTATATATACAATACTACAGATGACAGCCGGAAGTTATTCAGTATTAGTGCCATTTTAATGGGACGCATACAATATTGACATCTCGGCAATCACTTATATATACAATACTACAGATGACAGCCGGAAGTTATTCAGTATTAGTGCGATTTGAAAGGGACGCATACAATATTGACATCTCGGAAATCACTTATATATACAATACTACAGATGACAGCCGGAAGTTATTCAGTATTAGTGCGATTTTAAAGGGGCGCATACAATATTGACATCTCGGCAATCACTTATATATACAATACTACAGATGGCAGCCGGAAGTTATTCACTATTAATGCGATTTGAAAGGGACGCATACAATATTGACAGCTCGGAAATCACTTATATATACAATACTACAGATGGCAGACGGGAAGTTCGGAATTATTATTGCGATTTGAAAGGGACGCATACAATATTGACAGCTCGGAAATCACTTATATATACAATACTACAGATGGCAGACGGGAAGTTCGGAATTATTATTGCGATTTTAAAGGGACGCATACTATATTGACATCTCGGCAATCACTTATATATACAATACTACAGATGGCAGACGGGAAGTTCGGAATTATTATTGCGATTTTAAAGGGACGCGTACAATATTGACAGCTAGGAAATCACTTATATATACAATACTACAGATGACAGCCGGAAGTTATTCAGCATTAGTGCAATTTTAAAGGGACGCATACAATATTGACAGATCGGCAATCACTTATATATACAATACTACAGATGGCAGCTGTTACTTTATCGTTTACAAACAATATTGCAGCAACATTGATCGATCACATTCGATGCACATTACACACAACTATGCACTTTCATTCATGTTAGCCTGGACGTGTGCTTGTTACTATAAGATTGCGTTTAAGAAATATTGATTACGCATATGAACAAACATTACAAACATGCACTGTATGTGTGATATTTGACACTTTCACATTGAGAATCATTGTTTGAAACTAACATTTCAGCAAACAACAAATAAACGCCCACTGTGAAAGCATTTGCGCCGCTCACATACAAACAAGTGAATACAATTAGCAATCATTACAAACTCACTACCATTGGACTAATTGTACTATAAATCCCCCAAACAACATGGCCAATGCATCACTTGTGATCCACATCAGATCAAGTGCTTACCTTGTTACGCTGTTTTGAAAGATGGATGACGATGACATGGTAGACGCTGCTGGTGCTGCTATTGGCGAACTAGCTGTTGGTCGAATCAGGCAGCCTCGGCGGCTCAGACTGAGACGAAGGGGTCATCTGGTTCGAGGTCCTCGTGTCTACAGGGTGAGACCCACCTTGGAAAACATGAGTGACTTTGAGGTTTTTGATAAGTATCGGCTCGATCGCGAACAGCTCATTGGCCTTTACGATCTTCTTAAACCTCATTTGGAGCCACGTATAAGAATAAGGACTGCTGTTCCCGCCATGAGTAGGATGCTAAGCTGTCTATACGTCCTGGCCTCCGGGAGTTTTCAATCCGGACAACTGTACATGCATGGCCTGGCTCAAGGTACATTCTCTGTGGTGTTTGATAACTTTCTGGACGCCATGGTACGTATCAGTAAGCAATACATAGGATTCCCACAGAATGATGGTGATTGGAGGCGCCTGAAGCGGGAATTCTTTGATATTGCTCAAATGCCCAATGTCTTGGGAGCCATAGATTGTACCCACATTGCGCTGCGTGCTCCAGTTGATGACTTGCCCTTCAGAAATCGCAAACATTTTCATAGCCTTAACGTGCAGTATGTTTGTGACGCACAGATGAGGATTATGCATGTGTGTGCGAATTTTGGAGGGGCTTGTCATGATGCCCGCATCCTCTCTCTGTCGTCCCTGTGGAGACAGTTTGAGGAAAGACAAATGCCCCCTGGTTATCTCGTTGGTGAGTATTTGTGCACAACATGGTTAATTATTGTGACAATTGCCACTGTAGTTTTAAAATGTTAGCGTAATGTTCAGCTATAGGATGCAATTTAACCATATATTTTCCCCCCGCTAATGTCTACTTTTAGTTCAATGCAGATATGTAGCATGTCTTACCTTAAATGCTCAGAGAATGTAATGTAACCATGTAGTTATCATTTTACACAAGGCTTGATTTATGAGAAATACGCATATGTAGCATGTCTTAGCTGAAATGGGAAGATATTAGCTAATGCAATTTAACCATGTCATTGTCTCTTTCCGCAAATGTCTTTTAGTTCAATGCAGATATGTAGCATGTCTTACCTTAAATGCTCAGATAGAGAATGTAATGTAACCATGTAGTTATCATTTTACACAAGGCTTGATTTAGGAGAATTACGCATATGTAGCATGTCTTAGCTGAAATGGGAAGATATTAGCTAATGCAATTTAACCATGTCATTGTCTCTTTCCGCAAATGTCTTTTAGTTCAATACAGATATGTAGCATGTCTTACCTTAAATGCTCAGATAGAGAATGTAATGTAACCATGTAGTTATCATTTTACACAAGGCTTGATTTAGGAGAAATATGCATATGTAGCATGTCTTAGCTGAAATGGGAAGATAGAGAATAATATTGAACTAGATATTTTTAAGTTAAAATAAACATTTGTTAATGGATTATCGTGTACCAAAATTTTTATTGTACTACAAATACTATTTTGAGGATTTTGTTGGAATTATGTTCTGTTCATAATTTATAGGTGATTCTGGGTACATGAGCCGGCCTTGGCTCATTACCCCCTTGCGTAGCCCGACTGATGTGTCTGAGGAGCGCTACAATAGGGCTCATAAGAGAACCAGGGCGGTGGTTGAACGGATGTTCGGCCTCCTGAAGATGAGGTTCAGGTGCCTGGACAGGTCGGGAGGAGCCCTCCAGTACAACCTAAAGAAGGTGGCTAAGATCGTTGTAGCCTGTAGCGTCCTGCATAATATTGCACAGCGGGCTGGGATGCTGCAGGCCGTCCGGCCGGACAGAAAACTCCTCAGAGATGAGGAGGATGATCCTGTTCTAGAGGGGCCATTCCGGGACGAGGGCCTCAATGTCAGAGCAGACATCATCAACCGCAACTTTAGACGGTAAAGAATAGAAGTTAGACTGGAGTATTAACAATAGATGTGAACTGTAGGGAAATGACAAGTAGAGAATTGTGCAAACATGTTAGGATTGTTCATCAAATGCTAAAAATGTGTTTCATTTATTAATATAGGTGATGCTCTGGCCATTGGGTCCTGTAGCGAGTCTTTGCCACCTGGTTTTTAAAGAGGACATCAGCTGGTAAGTATAAATGTCTGGACTGTTGCTGGCATGAATTGTACACAAATACATCATATGGCATACATTTTATAAACTAGTACTTAGTTTACACATTACTTAAAATGTAAATACTCAGAAAGGGATCCTCTAGCATAACTATCCTCTATCATGACTATGGTTCAATGTCACACATTAGAGGTTTGTTCTGCTAAATATGACTCATCTTCACACTTGATAGAACATAACACAAGATGCTACACAGTAAGCTAGTGACAGAAATTTCTTATGAAATGGGGGGTGGGTGAGGGCTAGAGAAATGATTCACACACTTGTAGTAATTTTGAATAAACCTTTTATGCCATTAGGGAGCTGACTTAATCTAAAGACTGAAAGGGAAGAATTAGAAGCCTGACAGTGAAGATTGCCCAGACTGACAGTGGAAAAAGCCAAGATTGAAATTGAAGTATACCAATGGGATCATGTCTGGCATTATCTTTCAAATCTGCTGACCTTGAAAAGCATACAAATACATGTTCACATGGTAAGTGCCAACTATTTAATAGAATAAGGCTGTTGAGGCATCCTATTGGAGACACTTAGATGATTTTCAAATTTTTAGATGGTATTTCACAGTCCTCTATTTTTGAAATGATGAATAAGACACCTATTGAAGATCAACTGTTTAGCCCTGAATTGACTTTCAAAGACCATGCATTATCCAGGTTGGTGTACCAATGCATGCTAGTTAATAATCACAGGAAGAATGTTGATTATTGGTAGCTTACATAAATTAGTCATACATATTTCATCATTAGATATTTAAGGATCACAATCATAAAAAGGAATACATATTATAGTTGATATAGAGGTATTTGAATGGACATGAAATATTACATTTATGTTCAACATATATATTATAGAAATTTGATATACATTTTTATGTATAATTCGAAAATCATATATATTTTTTGAAAATATAATTAATAAATATCTTTAAAAAATGTTGAACAAAGTTAGAGCATAGACACAAGATGATTGTAAATGTATTTTATGATTCTTTGACTACGTGTGTATTAACTTTTGTAAAAAAAAATTTTACATTTCAGATTGGCATCTGATGACTTCCAGGAATATATTTTTATTTTTGGTTCAGAAACTATTAAATTTTAAAATGGTAATAATATAAAGTTTAGTATTAAATACACTATTTGGAACAGATTATAATAAATATCCATATAATCTGTCAATAAAAATCCATTTGACTCCCATGACTGGTAGTTGTCTATTTGACAAGCACATGCATAAGATCAAATAATGCTTTAATTGTTGAAAATCCACTGATTCAGAGAATATTACATTAAACTATCTTTTTTAACATTCATTGGGGAGTGAGATCCATCGATGCTTTTCTTTAGAAATTATTAGATGTTAAAATAATTTCGGATATGTAGTCAATTTCTCAAAAATTATTTTTTTTCACTTTTAAGAAGGGGAAGTGGTTCAATTACATTAAAGTGACAGTGTTGTTGAATGTAAAATTAATTTTATAAGATCTTGTATCTTCCTTAGGTATCTCAAAACATTATTTGCAAAATTTATTAAAATTTTACATTTATAAATGGTAGGTCATTTAACTTTATATTTTTCACAAGCTAGTTATTGGATGGCAGGTTAATCAATTTGATTTTCTAGTGGAGTCATTTAACTATAGTTAATAATATTATGTCGTTTTTAAAATCTTACCTCTTGGGTTAGACATCACATATCTATATATAATTTTCATTCCCCTTTAGTTTATTTTGACAATGTTAAATCAACATTACAAATGTTTTGGTCCTTAAAGGGACATTCACAAAGTATATTGTGTATTGATTTTTAAATTATTCATAAAAGAATTTAAACATATTTAGAAAGTACTATAGAATTACATTCAGTCTTTAAATATACTTTGTAAAAAATAAAACAATGCACAGATCTTAGTCAATTACATAAGGTATCTATGTGCAACCAACAATCAGCATCAAAATAGCCTATGTAGATATGTATTTAATAAAAAAATATATATAATTACAATGTAATGATTGAATACCAAAACATATTAAGTTGTTCAAATATTATAATCTTATCCAAAATGCATACATAACATATAGCTTAATGTCCCTCTAAGCTGAAGACTCCGAAATACCTCCTTTACAATATATATTTCAGTCAGTGTGTAAAACAATCCAGAAGTTAATCAAAATTTTATTGACTCATATGTTATACTAATTTATCAAAAGGAAGGTGCCTAGGTTTCTGATATTTCAAGCATTATTGTGAAATGTTTATTTAAAGGGACATGAACTAAAAATATACTTAAAGGGAGACAGTTAAAAAATTAATGATTTATACATTCTGAATGAGTATTCTATTTTAAGCAAATTTAAAAATTGTCTCATATTATGAATGCTCCTTGTGATGTTGCTATCATTAATTTAAAAATAAGGCATTAAATAGATAATTTATTAGCTTCAGTACTCTGGACTGAACTTGTTTTTTTGTGGTGGATTAATTTATCCAACAATCATCAAGGACAACCCAGGTTTTTGAAAAAATTGTCCGTAATCTCAAATATCATTATTGATTTGCAAATAAAGATAACAAGATAATTGTTAACATTTGAGAATCGGATTAAATTATAACGTTGATTAACATTTCATGCTCAATCTGAATCACCAACGCTAAATTTGTTTGGACAGTGTCCCTTTAAGAGATTTAAAGAGTGTATTTACTTCTCTTCCTATCTTGACATACTTTGCTTGAAAAGCATATCGAGATAGGCTCAGTAGATGAAGATTGGTGGATGCACATAGATGCCTTATGTGATTGTCTCAACCATGTGCATTTAAATTTCTTCTGTTGAGGATATCTAAATACTAAGATACATTGATTTACATTTTAAAGTCTAAACAATCTTCTATCTCTACAGATCATTTGATACAATTGTTTGTTTGTAATGTCTATTTAAAAATAAAGACGCCATTGCACAATAACATATATGAGCACTTCAGACAAATACAAGCTCGAGGTTTATTTACTAATAACAAACAAACCTGTAGTTTAACATTTATAAACAGATTATCCAAGTGAATGACCTTATAACCTGAATTTGAACATTCAGAAATATTGCGTGGGAAACGCATCTTGAAACACCAGATTAGCATCTTTAAACATTAGAGTCTAATGTCACGCAATAGCACACAATCAATGTGCATTATGAAATACATTTAATAGAGCAATATCAATACTTCACAATAAGTCAATAAATGGATTTTATGAACAATAAAGACATACAATATTAAATGTGTATTTGTATTAAAGAAACAGACCGTTATTAAACCGAGAAATGTCTACAACATTAATAATGTGACAGTATTAGATGTTAAATAAAATTTAATCATTAATATTTAACGGATCACGGATATTAAATCTGCGTCACACATATCCGCATGACAGGCCCATGAGTTACAAATAAGTCTACATGAAAAATGAAGTTACAGCACCACCATGAGGTATGTGTAAGGAAGTTACTAAGATATGAAACATTAAGGAATGGCCAATCAGAGTTCATCACACAAACACAACTTGAGTCAGGATGGTCTCACAGACATTCTAACAATATTTCAAACTTTTATCCAATCAGATGTACAGATAACTTGTCCCATGGTGCATCTCATGTTTACTTCACCATATAAAAGTCCATTACACGTTGCCATCTTTATCAGTTCTCTAATGCCTGCAGGCAGTATATATTATATCCCTACATATATTCTACAACCCAGCAGGCATGTCAGCTCCCAGGTTCACCAAGGAGGAGAGCGCTGCACTGGTCCACGCCATCAAGGACTTTTATCCCCAGCTGTTTGGGAACAAGAGGAGGTTGACAGATGCGCCTGTTAAGAAGGCCCTCTCGGAGTCTATCACCAATGCGGTTAGATTGGTGTGTGACGTCCAGAGGACCCAGGATCAGATCATGAGGAGATTCGGAGATATGAGGTTGCGGTTAACCAAAAAAGTCAACCTCATAAGGGACTGGGTACAAGCCCGTAAAAGAGGTGGCAAAAGAGAGGCCCCGCGGAAACTGTACCTACTCCCTTATGAGGTGACTTTATGCGAGCTCCTCAATCTCCGGGTCCCCAAAAGATTCAGATCCTCGCCATCCTCGGCCTCCTCTTCTTCCCTCCCAGCTGCGGGATCTGAAAGTCCTGACGCGGGGGCCAGGGCAGCTGCTTCTCCGTCCGGTGGCCTGGGAGGAGATGGAGAATCTGAACCAGGTAATTATCCAACTTAATATAATATCTTATTTTATTTTTTTTAATCAATAAATGTGTATATAGTCAGATACTAAACCTATGCAGATCTCACAACATACACTACATATGATGTTTAGATATCTGATTTTAGATTAGTGACACATGAAATAGGAATGATGTGTCTTGCGCTCTACAGAATATGCGTCACAGAGCGAAAATGGAATTGCGCATACACTTTAACATGGCTTTGCTGTAAGTGGCATTGCTTTATACATGTTGGTCAAATGACGGATGCGTAATTCCGATTTGAATCATTGCGCAATGATTGCGAAAATGGAATTGCGCATACACGTTAACATGTCTTTGCTGAAAGTGGTATTGCTTTATACATGTTGGTCAAATGACGGATGCTTAATTCCGATTTGAATCATTGCGCAATGATCGCGAAAATGGAATTGCGCATACACGTTAACATGTCTTTGCTGAAAGTGGCATTGCTTTATACATGTTGGTCAAATGACGGATGCTTAATTCCGATTTGAATAATTGCGCAATGATCGCGAAAATGGAATTGCGCATACACGTTAACATGGCTTTGCTGTAAGTGGCATTGCTTTATACATGTTGGTCAAAATGAAATGTGAATTATTATATATGTGAAGAATACAGTATTCTTATTTTCAATATTATACATAATAAAAAAAGAATAATCCAAATAAATTATAACATATGCACATCAATTGATGAGAATGAAATAACACCAAAAAATAATTAAAGCTACAGTAAACAACACAACTGATTAAAAATAACAGTACAGGATATATTTATCATGAATTGAATTGAGGAAACAATTAACTCATGGGACTACCAAAGGATTAATAGTTTAAAATTGATTTGCTAATAATGTAAAGATTTTAAACATGGCATGATTTGTATTAATGATATGCAATCCTCATTTAATATATTACAGATATGGATGTTGCTGCTGGATCCTTAAGGCAGGGCTTGTCACAGTATGGTATGTCTCATTTTAATTGACATTTGTCTTAGAAACATGGACAGAACATTACATACTAAATCCACATTGTTCAATATTTATATGTAATGTCCCTTTAATAGATGAAAATTAAATAATTCTTCGGATATCCTTAAATAACATATTAGATTTGAATTGCATGCTGAATCCCATTGATTACATCAACATATGGAGTAGAGAATTCATTAACACCAACATTGTCAAATCAATATAATTTTATATTAAAGGGATACTGATCTACTATTATTAATGTTGTCATTCAGATAGAGTATGCAATATTAATAAACATTTAAATATAATACTATCATCATATGTGAAATATTCTATTGCTAAATGTATTTTAAAATCAAGAATGTACGTTTATCTGCATCTCAATTTTGGTTGAACAACCTGGGTTTTTATTGATGATTGGTGGATACCTTCAACAAACAATATTTATTGAATACAATATTGCTTATCTGCCTTTAAGATTAAAATGTAGCAACATTAAAATTATAATAGGAGTCAATGTTAAATCATTTTGAACAGTTTGAACAGAGAAATCAATGATTTAAATTAATCATGTCAGTGTCCCTTTAATAAACAATAGATTCATTCATCTTTACATTCTTTGGATTAAACAATATTGATATATAATTCACATATTCACTGTTGGAGTTACTTTATAGATATCAGCATACTCTAACAGCACCATGATTACATATTTGTACTAATCAATTTGGTTTTGTATTGTGATAAATATGTGTTGTGTCCTAAACAAGATTACTGTACATTGCACAAATGGCTCGATGTGCCACATATGTTTGTTTAGATTTGTCAACAGCTGCTCTTCAAAATGTGGTTTGTGTGTATTCTTTTAAGAACATTGATCAATGGGTATATTTAGATATGCAATAGCATCGTATGAGATGAGTTTGATGTCTAATATAGTCTGAAATTAAACATATGTTCAATACATCATTTTTAACAGAATCCCCTTGATTCAATCAAGCATTTTCTGGTTTAATGACTGCTCTATTCTTCACATTTTCAAGTTGATTAATCTTAAAATTTGATACAGATGTGATTTAGTGATATCCCAAATGTGTTTCCTAATATATATCTATATCATTCATAGAGAGAGTTGGTGTGGTGAGCCCACAGGAATCCAGCAGTGACATAGAGCCGCCTTTGCGGTCTCCTAGTAAGTCCATTGACTCATTTATATGTCATTGAATGTGTATTGGTAATCAATATTATGAGCATGAGTCTGATGAAGCATAACATTTGAAACAAACATATAATTTTCTCTTCTGATTATATATTAATTTTCTTTTAATATTGAAAGATTAATAATTAAAACTTTATTAGTCTACACATTTGTTATTCAGAAGATGTATAGCATATGTTTGTTTCCATGTTCTTTTTTGACAACAGTCATCAAGTGATACACACATGAGAAATCTTAAATATTCTATGTACTATGCTTTTATGATTTGTAAATTAATACAAACAATACATCGAAAATATGAATCATTGAGAATAACAAATCTAATGTAATTTGTATGCTCCATCAAAATGATGTAAATCATAACTTTGGGTGTGTATATCTTTAATGCAACATTGATGTGTGTCTTTGAGCAACAGTAACATATGTTATAATATCTGTTCTTAACATGTACACAACATGTTATGTTTTACAGAGATTGATTTAACATGTGTGACGGAGGAGGAAGAGGCTGCCTTGAAGTCTGATGGTATGTGAAATATATCTATCATGTTTACAACATGTTGCTTTATTGGAAATCCTTTTATTGAAGGCATTCAAAGTGTACAGCTTTTGCACTTTAAAAAGGAATATTATTTCTCTGTTCAAATACACTACTGCCCCCTTTATATATCAGGCAGCATGAAGATATGCTTGGATTTGTTTAAATATTTGGATTTTAAATTCATGCCATCATGATGTCACATGCATATTCTAGCCCAAACCACAATAATAATTTTAGAATTGTACAGACAGTCATTGATATTCATCTGAGTGCCTATATGCATACCATATCCTCATGTCATCATTGTTTAGAAATTCAAACACACTTCTAAGTATATTGCAAACATAATCAAGTTAAAATGCGTTGATTTGATTTCATGATGTATGAGATGTTAATATATTTATTATATTTATTTCAGATGGATCCTCTGCTTCTGGTCATCATTGTTCCTCCCCTGCCCAGTCTCCTGCCCAGCCCCCTGCCCAGTCCCCTGCCCAGTCCCCTGCCCAGCCCCCTGCCCAGTCCCCTTCCCCTCCCGGCCCTTCCCATTTGTCCTGTCGTATCCCTCCCAAAAAACGCCCCTTCGTCCCCCTTCGCTGCTCTCCCAGACTTTTGGCCCGTACAGCTACCCCAGCTGCCCAGCCCCCAACTCACCACTCCCCAGCTGTACAGGCTACCCCAGAGCAGCAGCCCATCCCTCCCCAACCCAATCCCATCCCTCCCCCCTGTCTCAACCTTCATTGTCCTGGGTGTCAGATTGTCCTTCCCAGGCACAGCTGTAAGTATCATTCAAAATCCACATTATAAGATACTTAAAGGTACACTGAAGGCAAATTGTTTCTATTGTGATTGAAATAGAGCATGCAATGTTAATCAAATTTATAATTTACTACTCTTATCAATTATTCTTCATTCTCTTGCTAACTTTATTTAAACTAAGAAATGCATAGAATTAATTTTAAATAGAAAATAATTGTGGACATCATTTCTTTATTGTTGGATGAATGGATCCATCAACCAGCAGGGACAACCAAAGTTGATAAACAAATATGGCCTGCCCTATAAACCTACATTCTTGCATTCAAAATTTATCTAGAGAATTCAAACATTTAAAGAATATGTGTAATTTTTTTAATATTTGTAATGTCATGCTCTATCTGAATCAGTCAATTAAATATTTAGGTTCAGTGTCCCTTTAATTTGATATCACTACATATACCAATCACCACTACTTGGATCCAACAATTTATGTACAAATGTTGATACATTATCTCTTGTCTAACCCAGTGGGAATGTAATTTCTTCAGGTTGCTATGTTTACACAGCTTGTCCTCAATGCCAAAATGTTTAAGGATAGGTGTGCCTAACACAGTATAATTAAAATATTTAAATTGCTAATGTAAGTACAATGTAAATCCTTTAACAAGATTTTATACACTCAAGCTGTATAAGTGGATCATCTAAAACCAATTAAAGGGGACAACATGTTTGAGTAAACTGTCCCTTTAATGATTTCGGTCTGTCCCCCTGCCCAGTCCCCTGCCCAGTCCCCTGCCCAGCCCCCTGCCCAGTCCCCTTCCCCTCCCGGCCCTTCCCATTTGTCCTGTCGTATCCCTCCCAAAAAACGCCCCTTCGTCCCCCTTCGTTGCTCTCCCAGACTTTTGGCCCGTACAGCTACCCCAGCTGCCCAGCCCCCAACTCACCACTCCCCAGCTGTACAGGCTACCCCAGAGCAGCAGCCCAACATGTTTGAGTAAACTGCCCCTTTAATGATTTCGGTCTGTCTGAATAACATAATTCATGTGTAAAGAATAAATTTAAACTAATTGATGTAAAGAATGATTTGTCTTTATGATGACAATGTATCTTTTCTATTTTTTTCGTCTGTTGTGTAATTATCATTAATATTTAATTTATTCTTTATTTTAGGCTGTGACTCAGCATGGCTCATGCTAGAAGGGATAGCAAGAGTAGAGCAGGCCGTGTTGAGGAACGCAGCTGTCCTGAGAGGGATGAACATGTTGATGTTTTTTTTTATTGTTGCCATTTGGCCTTTTTAAAAGTTTATTGTTGTGCCTGTTGCACTCTTTTACCTTGTCATATGTCTCCAATGGGGCTATGGTGGCCCTTGGCAACTCTCTTCATGGACTGTGATGCACTGTGTTACCTTGTCATATGTCTCCAATGGGGCTATGGTGGCCCTTGGCAACTCTCTTCATGGACTGTGATGCACTGTGTTACCTTGTCATATGTCTCCAATGGGGCTATGGTGGCCCTTGGCAACTCTCTTCATGGACTGTGATGCACTGTGTTACCTTGTCATATGTCTCCAATGGGGCTATGGTGGCCCTTGGCAACTCTCTTCATGGACTGTGATGCACTGTGTTACCTTGTCATATGTCTTCAATGGGGCTATGGTGGCCCTTGGCAACTCTCTTCATGGACTGTGATGCACTGTGTTACCTTGTCATATTTCTCCAATGGGGCTATGGTGGCCCTTGGCAACTCTCTTCATGGACTGTGATGCACTGTGTTACCTTGTCATATGTCTCCAATGGGGCTATGGTGGCCCTTGGCAACTCTCTTCATGGACTGTGATGCACTCTTTTACCTTGTCATATGTCTCCAATGGGGCTATGGTGGCCCTTGGCAACTCTCTTCATGGACTGGGATGCACTCTTTTACCTTGTCATATGTCTCCAATGGGGCTATGGTGGCCCTTGGCAACTCTCTTCATGGACTGTGATGCACTCTGTTACCTTGTCATATGGCTCAAATATTCCTTATTTTTACAAGATTATTTTTCTTACATACTAATAAAAGACATGTAATTGCACGATTCTTTGTCCTCATTCTTCATGTTATTTTTTTAAAGCTCGAGTTTATCTTGTTGATCCTTAAAGGGACCTACCAAAAATATTTTTATATTAAAAATCATATATGTAAGACAATTGTAAATGACTTTAAGATTAACATCTCCAATGTAATCTTATTATTTGTCTTTATATATTTTTCTCTTAGCTTTATCATTGCATGATTATGATTAGCATAGAAATTGTTTTATATATGTATATATAGATTGTTATTTGTGTATATATGTATATTTCAATTTTCACATCCATGTGTGTATTTAGAAACTCTGCATGAATTGATGCACCTTTAACAAATGATCTGAGGATTGATACAATGATATAATCCCTGTAAAGGGTTCATTTTATTGAAATAGTATTGTCTATGTGTATCCGCTTTTTAAAAACAAAATAATGTCCCTTTAAGGGATGGTGAGCACAATTGTTAATGAATGTATTTCCATTTCTAAAGCGTTTTTGTCCTTTTTACATGAACAAGGACATATAATCTTATTAATAAACAATCTTATTGTAATGTTGACAGCACATGTATTTCATTTTCTATTCTATCTTATTTTAAAAGTGTAACCAAATAAATCTCTGTGTGTAATGCAAATATTTTAGATGATGAATATTTGTTTAAAAATATGTTAACAAAATAATTCTCCTCCCATATATGGCTATAGGTAGGCTGACCATATTTAAAATTGAATAAATGACACGTTTAATCAATCCATGTATCATTATTGTTATTCCAAAACAATCAAAACATATCTTAAAACATCAATGGCATATGTATTTCTCATGTGTATCTTTTAAATGTTAAAAATATACACCATAGCTATAGTTCAAGGGACAGTCAAGTCCGAAAAGATGATTCATGATTTGGTGACATTCCTAGATAGCAATCTAGACACATACTAGTTCCTAAAATATAAATACGTTTTTTAGTGATATGCCAAGCTGTCAACTGAGTCCTTGTATTGGCTGAGGTTTTTCAGCTATCTCAGATGCGCCATGTTGCTCAAAACGTCACCTGCCAGGCTGTCCAATGATTCATTGTATTGACTGACGTTCTTACGTGATCAAGAATGTTCCTTTTATTGGATGGCGTTTTTATGGCGTCCTTTTATTGGATGGCGTTTAAATCAAAAAAATTTATTTTGTCTCTAGTTAGATAGTCCATTGTTTAACAAATACACGTTTCATTTTGCTTCTGTTCAAAGAAAATGTAATTAATTATCAGACTCCTCGCCAAGCCTCTAAGTTTCATGTGAGTACCATCTCCAGCTTTCTCCTATTTGTGTAAAGGGTCTTTTCATATGTTAATGATGGTGTATTGTCTTGTTTTACGGTTGTAATGGGGGTTCATCTATATTTTCAATAGAGATAACCCGATTTTCTTTAAAAGTGTTTGAAGCTTTGTAATATTGATATCAGTATATGTTAATCTTGTTGTTTGTAGTAGTGTCTATTACATACAGTTCTGTTAAAAATATAGTATACTGTCCCTTTAATGCAAATGTTGATTTTTGTATCATGTATGAGTTCCACATTGTTTAATCTTCAAATATATTATGGTTAGCATATTTTCACCCCCCACTCCTAAAAGGACTTTAAACCATATTCATTGTTCAAACAAATGTCTTTCTTAAAAAAAATTAACACAATAATGTCTCTTTAAGAAAATATACTTTATTTAACACGTCAATATAAATCTGATTTCAATATTTAATTTTTGACCAAGTACATGTAGATATACAAACAAGCTTCAAATATGTGTTAGCATATGTAATTTTGTTAAAGGGACAGTTTAGAAAACAAATAATGTTTTGCATTATTATAAAAGTCAATTTTGTAATATCAATGATATCAAAGGTTTCTCACCAATTAATCATTTGTCTTTGTTTATTTAAATTTGCTAGCTAAACCTATGAGGTTCGTGTGCTCATTTCTTGGAGCTTGAAGAGTGCATGTAATCATTATACAATTTGACCACTAGAGGGCATTTGGATAGCATTTGTATATGTAAAACCTTGTGCTCATACAGCCTATTATTTACCATGTATTGATCATTGATATCTAAAAGGTTGTTATGTCAGAACAACAAATAAGTGGTCATTTTTCCTAGGCATAGATACAAGGTTAAGCACATAAGTTACACGTATTTCTCCATGTTTTGTTGTTTCCAACTTGATAATGCGTAATACAGTGTTTTCTTTGTAATCAATAATTTTCTGACTGTCCCTTTAAGCTGTGTTATTGGCATTCAAACAGTAATATGCCATCATGGATAATTGTAATGGTAATTTTGTTTGCGATTCGGGAAACAGTTTGGACATCACATCACAGAAACCAATCAATATCATGAACAAGGATAGGTATGTGATGATGTGGTTTTCACACACTTATAACCCACACTCTGCAAACAATCTTCCTCCATGGACCCGGTCCCATAGAAGTAGATTATATACAGAGTGTGGTCCACAAGTGTATGAAAACCACATCATCACATACCTATCCATTACACATTAAATAAAAAAAAAATTAAAGATGAAAATAAATACTTACTTCCTCTTCCTTCCCCTCTTCCCACGGGGATGAGGCTCTGGGAGGGGCAACTGCCCACTCCGAAGAGTTCTCCTTGGAGAGGTTGTGGGAAGAGTGGAAGGAAGAGTACTGGGACGACCAAGGTGAGGAGGAGAAGATGGCTGAGGAGGAGAAGCTGGCTGAAGAGGAGAAGCTGGCTGAAGAGGAGAAGCTGGCTGAAGAGGAGGAGATAGCTGAAGAGGATGAGATGGCTGAAGAGGAGTAGATGGCCCGGCAGGAGTAGATGGCCCGGCAGGAGGAGATGGGCCGGCAGGAGGAGGCCCAGCAGCAGGAGGCCCAGCAGCAAGAGGCCCAGCAGCAGGAGGCCCAGCAGCAAGAGGCCCAGCAGCAGGAGGTGGACCAGGAGGTAGACCAGCATGCGCTTCCCGGAAAAAATTGAACATCTCTTGGTGCAGATGAAAGATTCTGTTTTGGCCTTGTTCGATTCTATTGAGTATGTTTATTATTTGGTTTTGTCCTTCAATTATTTGATTTTGGCCATCAAGTATTCGAGTGCGGCCTTCGATATTTTGTATCCGGGAGTTACGCATCTGGTCTATGTAGTCCAGTAGAACCCGCACCTCCGCTATTTCCTCTTGTTGTGCTTGGCGGGGTACGCGTGCACGGCGGGGTGCCCGTGCACGGCGGTGTGCGGGTCCTTGAGGGTCCTCTGGTTCCGCGGGCTCCTCCTCTGCTTCCGGGGCCTCTTCATCAGCTTCCATGCGCTCTTCATCATGGGGGGCCTCTTCCCTCCGAAGTGGAAATTCCTCCCCACCACTCTCATCCCGGGGAGATAGATGAGGCTGTGTTTCTTGTGCTGCCTCCTCCCCAGACTCTGTATATTAAAAAAATAAAAAAAAAAAAAAATGTATATATTAGCATATTTGCAAATCAAGCTTTAAATGACTTAGCTTACAATACAATTACAAATGCAGAATCATTAATCCACTTTGAAATCTAACAAACAATCAATACGATTTCCGCTTTTTAAAAACCGTGTTTGTGATATATCTGGTCAATCTGATTTTTTTCGCGTTTGTTTTCAGTCTGTTTAAATGCACACCTAACCTATAGCCTAGATACTGATGTAACCGCAAAGTAATTGAATGCGTGTAAACAACGTTATAGCATTAATCTGATCCTTAAAGGGACATGAAACCCAATGTTTTATCTTTCATGATTTAGAAGCATACATTTATTATCAACTTTCTAATGTACTTTTCTTATCTAATTAGCTTCATTCTCTGGATATTCTTTGCTGAAAAGCATATCTAAATATGCTTATAAGATGCTGATTGTTAGCTGAATATAGCTGCCTCCTGTGATTGTTTCACCGTGTGCATGGCTATTTCTTCATTAAAATATATCTCAAGAATGATTCAAATTAGGTAATATAAGTACATTTGAATGTTTTGACAAATTGTATTCGCTACCTCAATCATGAAAGTAAATGTTTGCGTATAGTGTCCCTTGAAATACATTCGTATGTGAAATTATTGTTCAATGAGCTTACCGTCAGATGAGAGTGGCAGGTTCCCGGTATCAATTCCTCCGATACCGACTATTTCCACCTCGGAGATGCTGGGCCGCAACATTTCCTCCCATCGGCAGTACTCTATTTCCAGGGCAGGTCCGCCACCGGTTCCTGCGGCATGTCGGGCCTCCAGACTTAACTTTTTCTTGAGATCCATCTTACAGTCCCGGTAGCGATGTTTTATCGAATCAAGATCTCTGTTACGGCCACCCACTGCATTGACTGCATTTCTTATCTCATTCCAGAGCCTCCTCTTGTCAGTCGGTGTAGTCTTCTGGTGCTGCAGCCTCCTATACCTGGCCATATAGGCCTCTATGAGGGCCTCCTTCTCCTCCATCGAAAACCTCGCCTCCCTAGTCGCCTTGGCCTTCCCCTGTGACGATGCCCTCTGTTTCCCGGACTGTGAAGCCCTACTCTGTCCGCCACTGGGCCCAGCCACTTGTTCATCTTGAACCAAGTGGCTGGGTCCACCCACCGCTTCCACCCCCGCTTCCTGCCCCCCTTCCTGCCCCCCTTCCTGCTCTGTTCCTCTCCCCCTCCCTCTCCTCCCCCCTCTACTTCTCCCCTGCCTGGCCTCCATCTGTTCCCTAAACTAAACCCCAAATAATCAAACAAAAAGTGAGTGTGATGAAATGAAAGGGGGTCAAAATAAAGAACTAAAAAGACAAAAAAAGTGCTGAAAGTGTGAGAGGGATGTAAAAAAACAAAGAGGGTAAGGAGTATTTAAATAAACCAAAAGAAAAAGAAGACTAAAAGGAGGATATGTAAACTAAATGTAACTAGGGGATGGGTATGGGATGGGTATGGGGTATGGGATAAGAGTAAATGGGATGAAAGGCAATGGGACTACAGGGAATGGGGTATGGAGTGTAGTATGAGGGGGTAGGGGGTATGGAGTGTATGTAGTGTTATTGATAAGTGTATGTATGAATTGAATGTGTTTGCGTGTAAATGTGTTAAGTGTACAGAAAAATCACTCGCTCGCTAACTCACACTACTACTAATTCTCACTAACACACTACTACTAATTCTCACTAACAAACACTCCCACTAACTCTCACTAACTACCAGTAACTTACGCTCCCACTAACAACTCTCACTAACAACTCCCACTAACTCACTCACGCTCCCACTAACAGACTCTCTCCCACTCCCACTAACTCCCACTAACTCACTCACGATAACACTAACAACTGACTCTCTCACGCTAACACTAACTCACTCACAATAATTCACCAACTCTCTAATCTTAAACCTCCAATCTCCAAAGACCCAACAGCAACACAGTCAAAGAAGCCCTGCTTGTGTGGTGCTTATATACCCTGTGTAAATGTTTAATGATGTACCAATTTCCCTTGTAATTAGTGTTCAGGTGTGCTTTATTAGCAATTAATATTAGTGCAATGTGTATTAGGTGTGTGAATTTGCGCATGCTCATTTTGAGTTAGTATTTGTGGAATGTGTAGAATGCGATGATGTCATAGTGGTCGTTTTCTCTAACATTGTCCAATAGTATTCTTTTTAAATGTGAATTTGCGATGGTGTGTTCTTAGTGAAGTGTTGTATATGTATGTTTGTCCTAATATATAGTTATATTGAATGCGATTATTTTTCTAGTGTATGTATATATTTTTTATTCCTTGTTGTTATTTTGCGATTTTCCGCATCTTAAGGTATATGCGTATTCCCCGTATTAAATTTTATTTCAAATCCCCCCGTTTGTGAATGTGTAATGCTTGTGTGCTTTGTTTATTGATTGTTGTTGTGACATTTGCGTAGTGTTATTGTTGTGCATGATGTGGTATGCGTCATATGACCGAGCTGTGCGTATTCTCGCGAGATCGAGTGTTAGGTGAAAAAAGCTATTTTTTTCCTTTCCCATTGATCTCTATGGGAGACTGTCTTACGCGGGCAGTATTACGCGTGTGACATACACGCGTTAGGAGCATCGTTAGATGGTCTGTTTTAAACTCTAAATACCGGAGTCAAACAATGCCGTGCGTTAGACATAAAACACGCGTGGCGTTAGAAACCCATCTACCACCGAACTCCAAATCTAGGCCTTAGGGTTTAATTTACAGGTAAGTATTTAGTTTTAAATAGGAATTATTTAGGTAATTTAGATTTATTTTAATTATATTTAAGTTAGGGGGTGTTATTGTTAGGGTTAGACTTAGGTTTAGGGGTTAATAAATTTAGTATAGTAGCGGCAACATTGGGGCAGTAGGTTAGGGGTTAATAAATGTAGGTAGGTGGCGGCGATGTTAGGGGCAGCAGATTAGGGGTTAATAATATTTAATTAGTGTTTGCAATGTGGGAGTACGGCGGCTTAGGGCTTAATATGTTTATTATAGTTGCAGCGACGTTGGGGGAAGCAGATTAGGGGTTAATAAGTATAATGTAGGTGTCAACGATGTCGGGTGTGGCAGATTAGGGGTCAATAAATATAATGTAAATGTCGGCGATGTCGGGGTGGCACATTAGGGGTTAATAAGTGTAAGGTTAGGGGTGTTTAGACTCGGGGTTCATGTTAGGGTGTTAGGTGCAGACGTAGGTAGGGTTACCGCATAGCAAACAATGGGGCTGCGTTAGGAGCTGAACGCGGTTTTATTGCAGGTGTTAGATTTTTTTTCAGCCGGCTCATAAAACCACGTAAATCCAGCTCACCGCAGCTTTCAGCGGCGCTGGTATTGGAGTGCGGTATGGAGCTCAATTTTGCTTTACATTCACTTCTTGCCTGATGTTTTTTTAAACCTGTAATACTAGCGCTGTAGGTAAATGAGGGGTGACAATAACTTGCAAGTTAGTACCGCACCCCGCATAACACAAAACTCGTAATCTAGCCGTTTGAAAATATATTATCAGTTCAATAGACTAAACGATTTATTTTCATACAGACAATAACATAATTTGAGTTTGATTTTTATACTTGCAAAAATATGGCAGAAAAAAGTTTGCCCATGAGTTATAAGTTGTTAATGGACTCAAGTAGAAACATAGATTTTGAAAAGCTGATTAGAAACATAGACCTAGATTTGGAGTTTGGCGGTAGCCGTGAAAATCAGCATTAGAGGCTCCTAACGCTGGTTTTAGGCTACCGCCTGTATTTGGAGTCACTCAAAATAGGGTCTAACGCTCACTTTTCAGCCGCGACTTTTCCATACCGCAGATCCCATTACGTAAATTGCGTATCCTATCTTTTCAATGGGATTTTTATAACTCCGGTATTTAGAGTCGTATCTGAAGTGAGCGTTAGACATCTAACGACAAAACTCCAGCCGCAGGAAAAAAGTCAGTAGTTAAGAGCTTTCTGGGCTAACGCCGGTTTCTAAAGCTCTTAACTACTGTACTCTAAAGTACACTAACACCCATAAACTACCTATGTACCCCTAAACCAAGGTCCCCCCACATCGCCGACACTCGAATAAATTTTTTTAACCCCTAATCTGCCGACCGCCACCTACATTATCCTTATGTACCCCTAATCTGCTCCCCCTAACACCGCCGACCCCTGTATTATATTTATTAACCCCTAATCTGCCCCCCTCAACGTCGCCTCCATCTGCCTACACTTATTAACCCCTAATCTGCCGACCGCAAAGCGCCGCCAACAAAGTTATCCTTATGTACCCCTAATCTGCTGCCCCTAACACCGCCGAACCCTATATTATATTTATTAACCCCTAATCTGCCCCCCACAACGTCGCCTTCACCTGCCTACACTTATTAACCCCTAATCTGCCGAGCGGAGCTCACCGCTATTCTAATAAATGTATTAACCCCTAAAGCTAAGTCTAACCCTAACACTAACACCCCCCTAAGTTAAATATAATTTACATCTAACGAAATTAATTAACTCTTATTAAATAAATTATTCTGATTTAAAGATAAATACTTACCTGTAAAATAAATCCTAATATAGCTACAATATAAATTATAATTATATTGTAGCTATTTTAGGATTAATATTTATTTTACAGGCAACTTTGTCATTATTTTAACCAGGTACAATAGCTATTAAATAGTTAATAACTATTTAATAGCTAAAATAGTTAAAATTATTACAAAATTACCTGTAAAATAAATACTAACCTAAGTTACAATTAAACCTAACACTACACTATCAATAAATTAATTAAATAAACTACCTACAATTACCTACAATTAACCTAACACTACACTATCAATAAATTAATTAAATACAATTCCTACAAATAAATACAATTAAATAAACTAGCTAAAATAAAAAAAATAAAAAAGAACTGTTACAAAAAATAAAAAAATATTTACAAACATAAGAAAAATATTACAACAATTTTAAACTAATTACACCTACTCTAAGCCCCCTAATAAAACAACAAAGCCCCCCAAAATAAAAAATGCCCTACCCTATTCTAAATTACTAAAGTTAAAAGCTCTTTTACCTTACCAGCCCTGAACAGGGCCCTTTGCGGGGCATGCCCCAAGAAGTTCAGCTCTTTTGCCTGTAAAAAAAAACATACCCCCCCCAACATAACAACCCACCACCCACATACCCCTAATCATACCCCAATCAGCCAATCGGATTAAACTTGATTCTGATTGGCTGATTCCATCAGCCAATCAGAATATTCCTACCTTAATTCCGATTGGCTGATAGAATCCTATCAGCCAATTGGAATTCGAGGGACGCCATCTTGGATGACGTCCCTTAAAGGAACCGTCATTCTTCAGTTGGACGTCGCCGGAAGAAGATGGGTCCGCGGTGGAGGTCTTCAGGATGGAGCCGGTCGTCATCGGATGAAGATAGAAGATGCCGCTTGGATCAAGATGGTTGCCGGTCCGGATCGCCTCTTCTTCCCGGATAGGATGAAGACTTTGGACCCTCTTCTGGACTTCTTCAGTGGATGTCTAGCCCCCGCTTGGGTTGGATGAAGATATCGGAGCCAGGACCGATCTGTGATACCCGGTGAGGTGAAGACAAGGTAGGAAGATCTTCAGGGGCTTAGTGTTAGGTTTATTTAAGGGGGGTTTGGGTTAGATTAGGGGTATGTGGGTGGTGGGTAGTAATGTTGGGGGGGGGTATTGTATGTTTTTTTTTACAGGCAAAAGAGCTGAACTTCTTGGGGCATGCCCCGCAAAGGGCCCTGTTCAGGGCTGGTAAGGTAAAAGAGCTTTTAACTTTAGTAATTTAGAATAGGGTAGGGCATTTTTTATTTTGGGGGGCTTTGTTGTTTTATTAAGGGGCTTAGAGTAGGTGTAATTAGTTTAAAATTGTTGTAATATTTTTCTTATGTTTGTAAATATTTTTTTATTTTTTGTAACTTAGTTCTTTTTTATTTTTTGTACTTTAGCTAGTTTATTTAATTGTATTTATTTGTAGGAATTGTATTTAATTAATTTATTGATAGTGTAGTGTTAGGTTAATTGTAGGTAATTGTAGGTAGTTTATTTAATTAATTTATTGATAGTGTAGTGTTAGGTTTAATTGTAACTTAGGTTAGTATTTATTTTACAGGTAATTTTGTAATTATTTTAACTATTTTAGCTATTAAATAGTTATTAACTATTTAATAGCTATTGTACCTGGTTAAAATAATTACAAAGTTGCCTGTAAAATAAATATTAATCCTAAAATAGCTACAATATAATTATAATTTATATTGTAGCTATATTAGGGTTTATTTTACATGTAAGTATTTATCTTTAAATAGGAATAATTTATTTAATAAGAGTTAATTAATTTCGTTAGATGTAAATTATATTTAACTTAGGGGGGTGTTAGTGTTAGGGTTAGACTTAGCTTTAAGGGTTAATACATTTATTAGAATAGCGGTGAGCTCCAGTCGGTAGATTAGGGGTTAATAAGTGTAGGCAGGTGGAGGCGACGTTGTGAGGGGCAGAATAGGGGTTAATAAATATAATACAGGGGTCGGCGGTGTTAGGGGCAGCAGATTAGTGGTACATAAGGATAACGTAGGTGGCGGCGCTTTGCGGTCGGCAGATTAGGGGTTAATTATTGTAGGTAGCTGGCTGCGACATTGTGGGGGGCAGATTAGGGGTTAATAAATATAATATAGGGGTCGGCGGTGTTAGGGGCAGCAGATTAGGGGTACATAGGGATAATGTAAGTAGCGGCGGTTTACGGAGCGGCAGATTAGGGGTTAATAATAATATGCAGGGGTCAGCGATAGCGGGGGCGACAGATTAGGGGTTAATAAGTGTAAGGTTAGGGGTGTTTAGACTCGGGGTACATGTTAGGGTGTTAGGTGCAGACGTAGGAAGTGTTTCCCCATAGCAAACAATGGGGCTGCGTTAAGAGCTGAACGCGGATTTTTTGCAGGTGTTAGGTTTTTTTTCAGCTCAAACAGCCCCATTGTTTCCTATGGGGGAATCGTGCACGAGCACGTTTTTGAGGCTGGCCGCTTGCGTAAGCAACTCTGGTATTGAGAGTTGAAGCTGCGTTAAAAATGCTCTACGCTCCTTTTTTGGAGCCTAACGCAGCCTTTATGTGGACTCTCAATACCAGAGTTATTTTTATGGTGCGGCCAGAAAAAAGACGGCGTTAGTTTTTCGGGTCGTTACCGACAAAACTCCAAATCTAGCGGATAGTCCAAAAAATCTGTCCATATTTCCTATAAAGTGTAATCTTAATTATTACATAGGTTAGCTTCATGCTTCTCCCAGGCATTCTTGAATATGGGCTACTGGGAGAAAGCTGCTGATTTGTTGACTACATATAATGTATATGCCTCTTGTCATTGGCTCATCCAGAAATCGATGATCAAAAGTGCTGCAAGGCGGCAATATATCCAAAAGGGATCCAACACAATGTTGAGAAAGCCGGTGAAATATTCAAAAGTGCCAACATTACTGTGTAAAAGCAGCATTACCAAGAGGTGATTTTTATACATCGCAATTGTTTGGCAATGCTGGCGAGATATTCCAAGCAGGATCGGCACCAACATTGGTGATGTAAAGTAAAGGATCCCTTTTAAATATATAGCACTGAGCCTAAGAAATATACCTTTGCTTTCCTAATTCGACATAACCCACCACTGCAAACTAACCCTACACTACTTAACCCCTAAGCCACCAATAGCCCATTAACCCCTATACCATCAATAGCCTGCAATAATCTTCATAATCTATTAACCCTTATACCACAAATAGCCCACCACAATAAACTTCCTAACCTATTAGCCCCTATACCACCATAATCCCCAATGCAAACATCCCCTAACCTATTAACCCATAAACAACCACAGGCCCCTAACGCAAACACCCCCTAACTTATTAACCCCTAAACCTCCACACTCAAACACCTGTTAACCTATTAACCCCTAACATGTCCCAACCTCCAACACAAACTAGTCCTACACTAGTTAACTAACTAACTAACTAACTAACTAACTAACAGCTAAACTCCTCTAAGACCCATAACCTAACATCCTCTAAGTTACACAAAATAAAAACTAAAATTACACAAAATTGAAAAATAAAATGACCAAAAAAACAGAGCACTACCAAATATAAAAAAAAACCAGTTATGCCTATCCTAAAACTAACGTCCTCTTAAAAAAGCCCACCTTTAAAGTAAAAAACCCTATACTAACACTAAAACCAACTCTAACAATTGCCCTGAAAAGGGCATTTGGTAGGGAATTTCCCTTAAAAGAGCATTTGATAGGGCATTGCCCTAAAGTGATAATAGCTCTTTTGCCAATTAAAAAAAAAACCCTATTATAAAAAAGATTGGTTGGCAGAATTTTGAATTCTTAGTCCAATTAGCCAATAGAAAATGCTTTTATTCTATTGGTTGATTGGAATAAGAATGAAAAATGCAGCCAATAGAAATGCAAGGACACCCCTATATAAGGGGAAACCTTGCATTCAAACTTCATTGCGCAGCAGGGACCAGAGGAAGAATTATCAGATGTTAAAGGATTAGATAAAAAACAGAAGATGGAAGATGAAAGAAGACAGACTATGGAAGATGCAAGACAAGGACTGCTGCCATTTAGATGGGGAGGATCACCCCGGAAGACAACCCTGGAGGACACCCATCATGGATAAAGAAGAGGAGCACTGTAAGTGCCGGTGTCAAGTTGGGTGAGTAGAAACTATTGGGTTTAGAGTAAGGATTTTTTGGGGTGTTTTTTTTTTAGGAAAGGGTATTTCCCCTTATTATTTTTTTTTAGATTAGGTTAGGATTTTTTAGAAGAGGGCTTTTTTATTTTATGAGCAAAAGAGCTATGCTCACTTTAGGGTTAATATCCTATCAAATGCCCTTTTAAGGGCAACCTTTTTTTAGGATAGGGATTTTTTTTAGAATAGGGCTTTTTTTATTGTATTAGCAAAAAAGCTATGTTCACTTTAATGCAATGACCTAACAAATACTCTTCTAAGGGCCGTGCCCAAACAAATCCCCTTCTCAGGGCAACTTTTTGTTTAGGATAGGTTTTCTTTAGAATTATCAGGGCAATTGTTAGAATAGTTTTTTTAAGGAAGGCTTTTTCTTTGGGCGTGTGGGTTTACTTTTGTTTTAGAATAGGGATTTTTGTGCCAAATAAAAGAACTTAATCACTTTCAGGGCAATTGCTAGAATAGGTTTTAGTTTTATTATATTTAATATATGTGGACTCTTTGCCCAGTGTGCTTAGAAGAATTAGAGGAATATGGCTGCACCTCACTGACGCGGTCCACAGAAGGTCAAAATGATAGTCTGGGGTTGTCATGTTCCTTGTGCAGAGGAGAATTGCCTGGTATTTTGGGACTGGACTGACCTTACTTGCCAGGATCAGACTGATATACTTCAGAAAAGTTTTCCTCTGTGAAAAGCACAACTGAGCTAAAAGAGGCCGCTCCTAGGTGGTAACTAACAATAGAACAAGCAACTGAGCTGTTGTGCTTCTCTTTTTGTGTGTGTGTGTATATATATATATATATATATATATATATATATATATATATATATATATATAATATTTAGCTCCTGGTTTACTCTGATTAACTCTAAACAACTCCTGAAATAACTCTTGCACTTAATGCTTTCCTTTTTGTAAGGGATCCTTTGCAGAGCTAATACATTTAAGGTTAATGAGAATGTACTGTATATAAGTTTGGTACTTCTCTTTATACTAAACCAACAGATCAAAACTCATTATTATTAACCAACAGCTATCATCCTCAACATCAGGGTTATCCGTAGCAACACTATCATGTTGGTTTAACTTGCTGAAATGAAAGACGAGAAGCTATTAACACAAGGCTATCATGAGAAGGGCATTAATATAGCTCTGCAAAATTGCAATGGTAGAACCAATTGTTCTTGCTTTCTAAATCAACTATGAATGATAAATTGGACAATAAGGCTAAGTTTAATTTCATGCAAATGCATTGGATGATAAGAGACTTGTTGTATAAGCATTGGGACATTCTAAAAACTGACAGGATGCTCCATTTTGTAAATATGGATGTTCCACATATGTTATATAGACGTGTGTCCAATGTGAGAGAGATATTGGGCCAAAGGGACCCAGTACAATGTTACTAACAACAGACATGGCTGGATAACAACAAAAACCGTGATGTTTCAAATGTGTAAACAGTGCAACATGCAATAGCATGCTTACTGGTTCAGTATTTTACCATCGTCACTAAGTGCAAAATCCGGCATTGACTTACTGGTTTATGAGTGTCCATTATAACCTGTCCCTGCTATCAGGGAGGTCATTAAAAGTTAATGAAGTTTTAAAAAATATAACGCTTAGTGAATGTAAATCTCTTCATTCTAAAAAAATTTTTTAATCTGTGATAAATATTTTTTTTTCATTGTTCAGACGCTTCACTGCAAGACCAGCCTTATGAAACCACTGCTTAAGAGAGATCGAAGTGATGAGATTCAGACCACGATCTCAGCACAGATTTGAAGTAGGAGTCACTAATCATACAAGCAGGCAATCTCTTCTCTTTTTAAAGATTTGGGAGGGTTGGGTGGTAAACAGTGATAAGTTAAATATTAATATACAATCTGATGTCTATCCTTAGGTCCGCAACAATTACATGTTTTAATAACTCTGCATCACAGGAATATGTCTGTGAGGATACCCATATGTAGTTTTTAGGTTTGTTTAAGCACCATCTTGAGGGGGCATTTGTAAATTAACCCTGTGATCTCAAATATATTGTACCACAGTGGCACTCCAGGGGAATTAACACCGCTCTTAGAGGTATCTCATAGACTTTGGGGCCATTTTGAAAGGTCTTTGCTTCCTGCAGAGATTTTATACCTCTACATAATTCTGTACAACAGCTATCACAATCTTTACATAAAAATTACACTAAAGGCTTATTCTGAGCCTGCACTACACTTGGACATTCATTTGTTGCACTATGGACTGGGGTTCCCGGTGCACTTATTCTGAACCATATTAGGGCTAGATTACAAGTGGCACACTTTTGTGTGCAAGTGATACTAGAATATAGCGGGTGCCTTAATTTGTGCACATATTACAAGATTAAATTAAACGTGTTTACTCAATCACAACCAACTTTGATGTGCCTCAGGTTAAAAAAAAGTTGCACTAAACACAACATAAATACATTAATATATAATGTTATACTCATATAAACACTATCCGAAAACAATTATTCATAAAAATATTAATAAAAAACCATCAGAGGAGAAGACGCACACTGTCCCACTTCCTTGAAAAAGCTGTACACTTACAGCAAAATGTACGTCGGAACATCACAGCCACGCCCCTACGATCAGTCACCAGGACAGGTATCATGTGCATCTCTTACCTAGCATTTTTTTGGCATAGCAATTCGGCACACAATCCGCATCCATCCTAAAAGGTTGTTACAAGTTCACTTCAACTTTGAAGTCTATGTGGACAGATACCGAGTGACTTTATGTAAGTAGGCTTATTTGTGGCTTTTTATATAATTTTTATGTTTTTAAAATAAATGTTATTTATCTAATGATATCAAGTCCTATAAGACAAAAAGAAGAGGCGCCCTATGGTGCAATAACTCAAAAACAGTAAAATGGCGTATGGAAATATTTACCTAAGCAGCAGCCTGCAATTGGTGTTATACTGGGTACCTGGCAATAAAAAAACAGGTGCGCCTATACTCCAGAGCCTGGGTGGCTCTGAAAAGTGTGAGTAACCTCTTAGTGGGATCACCATGTGAAATCATCACTTATTTTAACCTACTTCACCATGTTTTATTGTTTTTGTTTTATTTGAGTCAATAAATTGCTGAATTGGACATACCTTGAGAATCGTAAATATCCTTGTTTAGGAGTTCACCTTATACTGGGTTAAAATTTGTCTGATTTGTAGTTTTTGAGATATTTTAAGTTAATTAAAAGTAAAATCCAAGATAGTGCTATAAGCCTATTTTTGCGCTTAAATGTTTATTTTGTGAACGCCGATTCTGCCTGGTAACTGTCAGTAGTGGCGCATGCATCTTCAGTAGTGGTGCTTCAGATATTTGAGATAGAAAAAACAGGAGTATAAGCTGAAAATGCCATGGACTTAACAATGGAGTTTTGACAAAGTTTATCTGTTATCTAAGAAATGGCTGCATTGAATTGTTTGAAACTTGGAATTTAAATAGATTGTGTGGTGATGAGTTTTCCTTACATTGGGTGAAAATGTGGCTGAATTTAAATTTTTGAGATATTTTTGAGTTAATTAAAAGTAAAATCCAAGATGGCGCTATAAGCCCATTTTTACGCATGCATGTTTTGTAAACGCTAATTCTGCCTGGTAACTGTAGTAGTGGCGCATGCAGCTTCAGCTGCTGATAGGAGAGTAGGAGTTAGACAGTGCAGGGCTGATATTTGGTAAGTGTGCAGGCTAGTGGAGCACCAGTAAAAAGTTTTTTGTTTATGAAACTGTATTATAGGCTCTGTCTCTCCCCTCCCAGCTCTATCTCTCCCCTACTGACTCTGTCTGTCATCTCCCATCTCTGTCTCTTCCCTCCCACACTGTTTCTCCCCTCCAGACTTTGTCTCTACCCTCTCAGCTCCTCTCTTCCCTCCCAGCTCCGTGTCTCCCCTCCTGGCTCTGTATCACCCCTCCCAATACTGTCTCTTCTCTCCCAGCTCTGTCTCTCCCATCCCAACACTGTCTCTCCCCTCCTGGTTCTGTTTTTCCCCTCCCAGCTCTTCTCTTCCCTCCTGGCTCTGTGTCACGCTTCCCAGCTCTGTGTCTCCTCTCCTGGCTCATACACACATATAGACATACATTAACACACACATAAATATGCACACATAGGCACACACGCCTACAAACATATATACAAACAAACATATAGACAAACAAGGAAAAAAACATAATTTATGTAAGAACTTACCTGATAAATTAATTTCTTTCACATTGGCAAGAGTCCATGAGCTAGTGACGTATGGGATATACAATCCTACCAGGAGGGGCAAAATTTCCCAAACCTCAAAATGCCTATAAATACACTACTCCACACACCCACAATTCAGTTTAACATATAGCCAAGTATTGGGGTGAAAAAGAAAGAAGTAAAAAGCATCAACAAAAGATTTTGGAAATAATTGTGCTTTATACAAAAAAAAAATCATAACCACCTCAAAATGGGTGGGTCTCATGGACTCATGCCAATATGAAAGAAATTAATTTATCAGGTAAGTTCTTACATAAATTTTGTATTCTTTCATATAATTGACAATAATCCATGAGCTAGTGACGTATGGGATAGAAATACCCAAGATGTGGAACTCCACACAAGAGTCACTAGAGAGGGAGGGAGAAAATAATAACAGCCATTTTCCGCTGAGAAAATTAAATCCACAACCAAAAAAATAAGTTTTTCTCATAAATGAAAGAAAAAAACTTAAAACATAAGCAGAGGAATTAAACTGAAACAGCTGCCTGAGGAACTTTTCTACCAAAAACTGCTTCTGAAGAAGCAAATACATTAAAAAAATGTGTAAATGTGTGCAAAGAAGACCAAGTTGCTGCTTGGCAAATCTGATAAACTGAAGCTTCATTCTTAAAAGCCCATGACATGGAGACTGACCTAGTAGAATCAGCTGTAATTCTCTGAGGCGGGGCTTGACCCGACTCCAAATAAGCCTGATGAACTAGAAAAGATAACAAATAGACTAGAAGTCTTCCTGAAATCTTTAGTAGCTTCAACATAATATTTCAAAGCTCTTACCACATTCAAAGAATGCAAGGATTTCTCCAAAGAATCCTTAGGATTAGGACACAAAGAAGGGACAACAATTTCTCTATTAATGTTGTTAGAATTCACAACCTTAGGTAGGAAATTAAATGAAGTCCGCAAAACTGCCTTATCCTAAAAAATCAGAAAAGGAGATACACAAGAAAGAGCAGATAATTCAGAAACTCTTCTAGCAGAAGAAATGGCCAAAAGGAACAAAAGGAACAACACTTTCCAAGAAAGTAGTTTAATGTCCAAAGAATGCATAGGCTCAAAAGGAGGAGCCTGTAAGGCCTTCAAAACCAAATTAAGATTCCAAGGAGGAGAGATGGATATAATGACAGGATTGATATGGACCAAAGCCTGAACAAAACAGTGAATATCAGGAAGCTTAGCAATCTTTCTGTGAAATAAAACAGAAAAAGCAGAGATTTGTCCCTTCAAGGAACTTGCAGACACACCTTTATCCAAACCATCCTGAAGAAACTGTAAAATTCTAGGAATTCTAAAAGAATGCCAGGAGAATTTATGAGAAGAACACCATGAAATATAAGTCTTCCAAACTCATTAATAAATCTTACTAGAGACAGATTTACGAGCTTGTAACATAGTATCAATCATTGAGTCAGAGAAACCGATATGACTAAGCACTAGGCGTTCAATTTCCATACCTTCAAATTTAATGATTTTAGATCCTGATGGAAAAGCGGACCTCGAGACAGACGGTCTAACCTTAATGGAAGTGGCCAAGGTTGGCAGCTGGATATCCGAACAAGATATGCATACCAAAACCTGTGAGGCCATGCGGGAGCTACAAGCAACACAAACGATTGTTCCATGATGATTTTGGAAATCACTTTTGGAAGAAGAACTAGAGGCGGGAAGATATAAGCAGGTTGGTAACAACTGCATTCACTGCGTCTGCCTGAGGATCCCTGGACCTGGACAGGTACCTGGGAAGTTTCTTGTTTAGATAGGAAGCCATCAGATCTATTTCTGGAAGACCCCACATCTGAACAATCTGAGAAAACACATCTGGATGGAGCAACCACTCCGCCGGATATAAAGTCTGACGGCTGAGATAATCCACTTCCCAATTGTCTATACCTAGGGTATGAACCACAGAAATTAGACAGGAGCTGGATTCCGCCCAAGCAAGTATCCAAGATACTTATTTCATGGCTTGGGGATTGTGAGTCCCACCATGATGATTGACATATGCCACAGTTGTGATATTGTCCATCTGAAAACAAATGAACGGTTCTCTCTTCAACAGAGGCCACACTTGAAGAGCCCTGAAGATAGCACAGAGTTCTAAAATATTGATTGGTAACCTCGCCTCTTGAGGTTTCCAAACTCCTTGTACTGTCAGAGATCCCCAGACAGCTCCCAAACTTGAAAGACTTGCATCTGTTGTGATCACAGTCCAGGTTGGACAAACAAAAGAGACCCCTTGAACTATATGATGGTGATTTAACCACCAAGTCAGAGAGAGTCGAACATTGGGATTTAAGGAAATTAATTGCAATATCTTTGTATAATTCCTGTACCATTGGTTCAGCATACAAAGCTGGAGAGGTCTCATATGAAAAAGAGCAAAGGGGATCACGTCCGATGTTGCAGTCATGAGACCTAAAACTTCCATGCACATAGCCACTGAAGGGAATGACTGCGACTGAAGGTTCCGACAAGCTGAAACCAATTTTAATCGTCTGTTGTCTGTTAGAGACATAGTCAT
Source organism: Bombina bombina (assembly GCF_027579735.1). Classification (NCBI taxonomy): domain Eukaryota; kingdom Metazoa; phylum Chordata; class Amphibia; order Anura; family Bombinatoridae; genus Bombina; species Bombina bombina. The sequence goes on along the minus strand of NC_069504.1, from coordinate 67,418,846 downwards.
GGACACTGAATCTATCTAGAAACCTAAAAAGGTGACCCTTGTCTGAGGAATCAAAGAACCTTTTGGTAAATTGATCCTCCAACCATGTCTTTGAAGAAACAACACTAGTTGATTTGTGTGAGATTCTGCAGAATGTAAAGACTAAGCTAGTACCAATATATTGTCCAAATAAGGAAATACCACAATACCCCGTTCTCTGATTACAGAGAGTAGGGAACCGCGAACCTTCATAAAGATTCTTGGAGCTGTTGCGAGGCCAAACGGAAAAACGACAAATTGGTAATGCTTGTTTAGAAAAGAGAATCTCGGAAACTGATAATGGTCTGGATGAATCGAAATACGAAGATAAGCATCCTGTAATTCTATTGTGGACATATAATGCCCTTGCTGAACAAAAGGCAGAATAGTTCTTATAGTCACCATTTTGAAAGTTGGCACTCTTACATAACGATTCAAAATTTTCAGATCCAGAACTGGCCTGAAAGAATTTTCTTTCTTTGGGACAATGAATAGATTTGAATAAAACCCCAGACCCTGTTCCTGAAACGGAACTGGTATGATTACCCCTGAAAGCTCCAGGTCTGAAACACACTTCAGATAAGCTTGAACCTTTACTGGATTTACTGGGTTGCGTGAGAGAAAAAAAACCTTCTCACAAGAGATCTTACTCTGAATCCTATTCGGTACCCTTGAGAGACAATACTCTGAATCCAATGATTTTGGACAGACGCTGCCCAAATGTTTTGAAAGAATCTTAGTCTGCCCCCTCCAGCTGAGCTGGAATGAGGGCCACACCTTCATGCAGACTTGGGGACTGGCTTTGGTTTCTTAAACGGTTTGGATTTATTGAAGAAGGTTTATAATTGGAACCAGATTCTTTGGGGGAAGAATTAAGTTTCTGTTCCTTATTTTGTCGAAAGGAATGAAAGCAGTTAGAAGCTTTAGATTTACCCTTAGGTCTTTTATCCTGAGGCAAAAAAACTCCCTTTCCCCCAGTGACAGTTGAAATAATCGAATCCAACTGAGAACCAAATATCTTATTACCTTGGAAAGAAAGAGATAGTAATCTAGACTTAGATACCATGTCAGCATTCCAATATTTAAGCCACAAAGCTCATCTAGCTAAAATAGCTAAAGACATAGATTTAACATCAATTTTGATGATATCAAAAATGGCATCACAAATAAAATGATTAGCATGTTGAAGCAAGCGAATAATGCTAGACAAATCAGTATCTGTTTCCTGTTGCGCTAAGCTTTCCAACCAAAAAGTTGATTCAGCTGCAACATCAGCCATAGAAATGGCAGGCCTGAGGAGATGACCAGAATATAAATAAGCTTTCCTTAGATAAGATTCAAGTTTCCTATCTAAAGGGTCTTTAAAAGAAGTACTATCTTCCATAGGAATAGTAGTAAGAGTAGAAATAGCCCCATCAACTTTGGGGATCTTTTCCCAAAACTCCAATCTAACTGCTGGCAAAAGATATGATTTTTTAAACCTTGAAGAAGGAATAAAAGAAGTACCAGGACTATTCCATTCCTTAGAAATCCTATCAGAAATAGCATCAGGAACTGGAAAAACCTCTGGAGTAACCACAGGAGGTTTATAAACAGAATTTAATCTTTTACTAGTTTAAATATCAAGAGGACTAGTTTCCTCAATATCCAAAGTAATCAACACTTCTTTTAACAAGGAACAAATATAGTAAATTTTAAATAAATAAGTAGATTTGTCAGTGTCAATATCTGAAGAAGGATATTCTGAATCAGATAGATCCTCGTCAGATGAGGATAATTCAGTATGTTGTCGGTTATTAGAAATTTCATCAACTTTATGAGAAGTTTTAAAAGACTTTTAACGTTTATTAGAAGGCGGGATGGCAGACAAAGCCTTCTGAATCGCATCAGCAATAAAATCATGTATATTCACAGGTATATCCTGTACAATAGATGCTGAAGAAACAACAGGCAATACTGATGGACACATTCTCTGCATGTAAAAGCTTATTATGACAACTATTACATACCACAGCTGGAGATATAATCTACACAAATGTACAACAAATGCACTTAGCTTTGGTAGAACTGTTATCAGGCAATAGGTTTCAAACAGTGGTTTCTGAGACAGGATCAGATTGAGACATTTTGCAAATATAAGAGAAAAAACAACATATAAAGCAAAATTATCAATTTCCTTATATGGCAGTTTCAGGAATGGGAAAGAAATGCAAACAGCATAGTCCTCTGAACATACAAAAAAGGCAAGAGGCACATAGGAATGGGGTTTAAAATAATGAAAATATTTGGCCTCAAGTATGACGCACAACGTAACTGAATTTTTTTTTGGTGCTAACAACATCCGTAAATGACATTGATGATGCAACCTTGAACAAGGAACTCAGCGTCAACTAAGACGCCGGAAATGATGAATTTGCATCATCAGAAGTAACTTTGTCTCAAAAAATTCTCGCGCCAAGAATGACGCAATAAACTTCGACATTTTGCGCCCTTGCGAGCGTAGTTTTGCCTGCGAAATTTAAAGAGAAAACAGTCAATAGAAAAAAGACTATACCCAGGTAAGAAAAAAATATTTTCCTAAATATGCTTTTCCCAAATATGAAATTGACAGTCTGCAAAAAGAAATATACATAAACCTGACTCATGACAAATATAAGTACAATACATATTTAGAACTTTATATTAATACATAAAGTGCCAAACCATAGCTGAGAGTGTCTTAAGTAATGAAAACATACTTATCAAAAGACACCCATCCCCATATAGCAGATATCCAAACCAGTACTGAAACAGTTATCAGTAGAGGTAATGGAATATGAGAGTATATCATCAATCTGAATAAGGGAGGTAGGAGATGAATCTCTATGACTGATAACAGAGAATCTATGAAATATATCTACCGTGAGGAAAACCATTGCATTCAATAGGTGATACTCCCTTCACAACCCTCTGACATTCGCTGTACTCTGAGAGGAATTGGGCTTCAAAATGCTGAGAAGCGCATATCAACATAGAATCTAAGCACAAACTTACTTTACCACCTTCATAGAAGGGTAGCACCTAGATTTAGAGTTCTGCGTTAGCCGTCAAAAGCAGCGTTAAGGGGTCCTAATGCTGCCTTTTACCGCCCGCTGGTATTTAGAGTCAGGCAAGAAAGGGTCTACCGCTCACTTCCCTACTGCGATTCCACGCTACCGCAGATCCCCTTACGCCAATTGTGCATCCTATCTTTTCAATGGGATCTGCCTAACGCCGGTATTTGGAGTCTTGGGAGAAGTGAGCGGTAGACCCTCTACCGACAAGACTCCTACCGACAAAAAAAGTCAGTAGTTAAGAGCTTTATGGGCTAACGCATGAATATAAAGCTCTTTACTACTGTGCTCTAAAGTACACTAACACCCATAAACTACCTATGTACCCCTAAACTGAGGCCCCACACATCGCTGCCACTATAATAACATTTTTTAACCCCTAATCTGCTGACCAAACACCGCCGCCATCTACATTATACCTATGAACCCCTAATCTGCTGCCCCTAACATCACCGACCCCTATATTATATTTATTAACCCCTAATCTGCCCCCTCAATGTCGCCACTACCTTACTTACACTTATTAACCCCTAATCTGCCAACCGTACCTCACCGCCAATATAATAAATGTATTAACCCCTAAACCGCCGCACTCCCACCTCGCAAACAATAGAATAAATAGTATTAACCCCTAATCTGCCCTTCCTAACATCGCCCTCCACTTACCTACAATTATTAACCTTTAATCTCCCACCCGCACCATCGCTGTTACAATAATAAAGTTATTAACCCCTAAACCTAACTCTAACCCTAACCCTAACACCCCCTAACATAAATATAATTTAAATTAAACGAAATAATATTCCTATTAATAACTAAATTAATCCTATTTAAAACTAAATACTTACCTATAAAATAAACCCTAATATAGCTACAATATAACTAATAATTACATTGTAGCTATTTTAGGATTTATATTTATTTTACAGGCAACTTTGTATTTATTTTAACTAGGTACAATAGCTATTTAATAGTTAATAACTATTTAATAGCTACCTAGTTAAAATAAATACAAAATTACCTGTAAAATAAATCCTAACCTAAGTTACAAATACACCTAACACTACACTATAATTAAATTAATTAAATAAATTACCTACAATTACCTAAAATAAAATACAATAAAATAAACTATTCTATAATAGAAAAAAAAAAAACACTAAATTACAAAAAATAAAAAAGAATTGCAAGCAGTTTAAACTAATTACACCTAATCTAAGCCCCCTAATAAAATAAAAAGCCCCACAAAATAAAAAATTCCCTACCCTATTCTAAAATATAAAAGTAATCAGCTCTTTTACCAGCCCTTAAAAGGGCTTTTTGCAGGGCATTCCCCCAAAGTAATCAGCTCTTTTACCTGAAAATAAAAATACAATTACCCCCCCCCCCAACATTACAACCCACCACCCACATACCCCTACTCTAACCAACCCAAACCCCCCTTAAATAAACCTATCGCTAACCCCCTGAAGATCATCCTACCTTGAGTCGTCTTTACTCAGCCGAGCCGAATTCTTCATCCAAGGTGCGCAGAGGAGGTCCTTCATTAACCCGGTAGAAGTCTTCATCCAAGTGGGGCAAGAAGAGGTCCTCCATCCGGTAGAAGTGTTCATCCAGGAGGCGTCTTCAATCTTCATCCATCCGGAGCGGAGCCATCTTCAAAGGAGCCGACACGGAGCCATACTCTTCAACCGACGGACTAAAGACGAATGAAGGTTCCTTTAAGGGACGTCATCCAAGATGGCGTCCCTTCAATTCCGATTGGCTGATAGAATTCTATCAGCCAATCGGAATTAAGGTAGAAAAAATCTGATTGGCTGATGCAATCAGCCAATCAGATTGAAATTCAATCCGATTGGCTGATCCAATCAGCCAGTCGTATTGAACTTGCATTCTATTGGCTGTTCCGATCAGCCAATAGAATGCGAGTTCAATACGATTGGCTGATTGGATCAGCCAATCGGATTGAACTTCAATCTGATTGGCTGATTGCATCAGCCAATTAGATTTTTTTCTACCTTAATTCCGATTGGCTGATAGAATTATATCAGCCAATCGGAATTGAAGGGACACCATCTTGGATGATGTCCCTTAAAGGAACCTTCATTCGTCGTTAGTCCGTCGGTTGAAGAGGATGGCTCAGTGTCGGCTCCTTTGAAGATGGCTCCGCTCCGGATGGATGAAGATTGAAGACGCCGCCTGAATGAACACTTCTACCGGATGGAGAACCTCTTCTTTCCCCGCTTGGATGAAGACTTCTACCGGATGAAGGACCTCCTCTGTGCACCTTGGATGAAGAATTCGGCTCGGCTGAGTGAAGACAACTCAAGGTAGGATGATCTTCAGGGGGTTAGCGATAGGTTTATTTAAGGGGGGTTTGGATGGGTTAGAGTAGGGGTATGTGGGTGGGGGTATGTGGGTGGTGGGTTGTAATTTTGGGGGCGGGTATTATATTTTTATTTTCAGGTAAAAGAGCTGATTACTTTGGGGCAATGCCCCGCAAAAAGCCCTTTTAAGGGCTGGTAAAAGAGCTGATTACTTTTGTATTTTAGAATAGAGTAGGGAATTTTTTATTTTGGGGGGCTTTTTTATTTTATTAGGGGGCTTAGATTAGGTCTAATTAGTTTAAACTGCTTGTAATTCTTTTTTATTTTTTTTTAATTTAGTGTTTGTTTTTTTTTGTATTATAGAATAGTTTATTTTATTGTATTTTATTTTAGGTAATTGTAGGTAATTTATTTAATTAATTTAATGATAGTGTAGTGTTAGGTGTATTTGTAACTTAGGTTAGGATTTATTTTACAGGTAATTTTGTATTTATTTTAACTAGGTAGCTATTAAATAGTTATAAACTATTTAATAGCTATTGTACCTAGTTAAAATAAATACAAAGTTGCCTGTAAAATAAATATAAATCCTAAAATAGCTACAATGTAATTATTAGTTATATTGTAGCTATTTTATGGTTTATTTTATAGGTAAGTATTTCGTTTTAAATAGGAATAATTTAGTTAATTTTAGGAATATTATTTCATTTCATTTAGATTATATTTAATTTAGGGGGGTGTTAGGGTTAGGGTTAGACTTAGGTTTAGGGGTTAATACATTTGTTATAGTAGCAGGGACATTGCGGGCGGGAGATTAGGGGTTAATAATTGTAGTTAGGTGGCGGCGATGTTAAGGAGGGCAGATTAGGGGTTAATGCTATTTATTCTAGTGTTTGCGTGGCGGGAGTGCGGCGGTTTAGGGGTTAATACATTTCTAATAGTGGCGGCGAGTTCCGGTCGGCAGATTAGGGGTTAATAAGTGTAGCTAAGGTAGCGTCGACGTTGGGGGGCAGATTAGGGGTTAATAAATACAATATAGGGGTCGGCGGTGTTAGGGGCAGCAGATTAGGGGTTCATAGGGATAATGTAGGTTGCGGCGGTGTCCAGAGCGGCAGATTAGGGGTTACTAGTATAATGCGGGTGTCAGCGATAGCGGGGGCGGCAGATTAGAGGTTAATAAGTGTAAGGTTAGGGGTGTTTAGACTCGGGGTACATGTTAGGGTGTTAGGTGCAGACTTAGAGAGTGTTTCCCCATAGGAAACAATGGGGCTGCGTTAGGAGCTGAACGCTGCTTTTTTGCAGGTGTTAGGTTTTTTTTTTCAGCCCAAAATGCCCCATTGTTTCCTATGGGCAAATCATGCACGAGCACGTTTTCCCAGCTTACCGCTACCGTAAGCAACGCTGGTATTGAGGGTTGAAGTGGAGCTAAATTAGGCTCAATGCACCCTTTTTTGAGCCTAACGCAGCCCCTCAGACAACTCTAAATACCAGCGTTGTTCGAAGGGTGCGTTGGGAAAAAAAGCAGCGATAGCTACGCGCGTTTTTACCGACAAAATTCTAAATCTAGCGGTAGCTTTGTAAAACTGAATTGTGGGTGTGGTGAGGGGTGTATTTATAGGCATTTTGAGGTTTGGGAAACCTTGCCCCTCCTGGTAGGATTGTATATCGCATACGTCAGTAGCTCATGGACACTTGCCAATTACATGAAAGAAACACACATTTATTCACACATATAGACACATACACATAGACATACAGTAACACACAAACACACACACACACATATATATATAGGCATTATTTTGCTTAGCAGGACAAGTAGATGTCATGAGTCACAAGTAGATTCGGCTACCACTTTAGTCCTTTGGGCAAGTAGATTCTTTAAAAAAGCACACACGCCTTTTATATATATATATATATATATATATATATATATATATATAGATAGATATATATATATATATATATATATATATATATATATATACACACACACACACACAGCATATACAGTATAAGTGTGAGTGAGTTGATATATAGTTGAAAATAGATAAAGTCGCTCGAGAGAGCCACCCAGAATATCTGATGGGGAAACATGTAGATATTCAATATATGTGTGTATATATACACACACACACAAACACATATAATCAATGCAAAACATATATATGTTTGAGTTGGCTCAAACAAAGTGTTAAACACATAGATAAAGTCACTCCAGAGAGGTATCTAGTGTTATTATTTCTGAGTTATAGATATTATTTTAAAGTGGTATTTGTAGTATTTAAGATTAATTTTATTATGGATTTAAAAAATTACTAATTTCTGTTTGATTTTAATCCTCGTTTTTTGGTAATTGTAATCCTGTGTATTTTCTATAGGTATATTTTCTTTAATTATAAAAATATGCATGGTGCATATGTATGTTTGAATATTTTTTTCAAGAAATTTATAAAAAGGAAATTAATTGGCAAAAAACTTACATTAATGCCTGGGGGTCAATTCATTATTGGCCTAATTGAGCCAATTTACCCTGTTTCCATGCGAGCCTTTATGTCCGCCAGACTTTAATAAATTGACCCCCTAGACTTTAGTTTAAAGCCTCAATCAAATTTTAAAAAGCAAGGAAATTCCAAATTTAAACCTGCTCTGGGTGCTTGTCATGAAATCATTGATGACATCACTGATGACATCACACATGACACTGTTGATGACATCTTCAATTACATCACTAGTGACATCACCTATGACATCATCAATGGCATTAGTAGTGACATAACCCATCATGACATCCTACACATCAGAGAAAGTATTTAGGAAAAAAATGTATTACTATATTAGCTCAGATTACATTGTGCAATATTGTTAATGACAAAACCTATGATGTAATCAATGGTACCACCATATATGAGAGCAATGTGTACAACATGTATGTATGTTTCCTGTGTACAAAAAAGTATGTAGTGACATCAGCTATGATGAAATCAATGGTAACACCATACACAACAATGTAAAGAAATTAATGCATGTTCCCTTTAGATAAAAAAAAAGCTTATAGATAGCATTTTATAATGTTATTTTTATTGACTCTGTATTGGGAGGAAAGAGGAAAATCCTGTAGGAGTTAAAGGGACATGAAACCCAAAAATTGCTTTCCTGACTCAGACAGAGGGGCCAATTTATCAAATGTCTGTCCAACATGATCTGAACAGCAGATCATGTCTGACAGACATCGCTGAATGAGGACAAGATACACTCTCAGCATTCAGCATTGCACTAGCAGTTCTAGTGAACTGCTGGTGCAATGTTGCCCCCTGTAGATTCACAGCCAATCGACCGCTAGCAGGGGGTGTCAATCAACCCAATCGTATCTGATTGGGTTGATTGTTGCCCGCAGCCTCAAAATCAGGAGACATAACTTTTTGGCACTAAATTGTGCATTTGTCAAATGTCACAGAATATCCAGCAAAAAAGTGCAATCAAGCACCTAAAATCGAATGACATACATTTAAAACTTACCCCTTAAATACTTAAAGCACCCATAAACTTGCAGCCATCCGATAACACTCTCCTCCCTTCGGCAAGCATTGACGTCACGCTGACAAGCTAGCATGCCTAGCGTGATAACGCATAGCACTATGTTGCCATAGTAACGCCAGAAGCCATACACCGGAGTGTCTGTCACCATCAAGAGCCACAAGGAGTGATAGTGCACATGCTTAGAGCTAAGCCGCTCATAGGGCGCAACCGTAACTACTAGCAACCAAATAATAACATAATAATAATAACAAAGCCTGTTGCGAGATGCTGCAAGTGTATCTTGAGTATGACTGGATGGGGACTAATCGTGATAAACGACACATATATTTCCCCTATAGTCGATGTATAGGTAAACTAGTTATAACATCAAATCAAATAAGCATACATAGCGGTCAATTGTTAAATACAGTATCTATATTGACAAATAGCTATGAGGCATAACTAGATTATTATACACAAAGGCTACAGAGAATATATGCCAGCAGTAGTTAAACAAAAATAGCAGAGGACATCAAAATATGAGAGCCACCATAGAGGCTGACAATAACACAAACCCAACACAACGATTTAAAGATGCATCAGGCCATTTGGAGTATGGTAGAAAACCATGCCGAAAGCAGACACCCTAAGACCCAGAGTACAATGTGGGCATAGAGAAAACACATCAAAATCTTTAATAAAAATCTTTAATAAAATGGGCTAAAGTCCAATGATGTGTTCAAGCCCCGCGGGGCCACTGTGTCCAGCCTGTATATCCACCTGCTTTCACACTGGAGTAGTCTCTTAGCCCTATCTCCACCCCGAGGAATGGGAGGGACGTGATCTATCAACATAGATCTAATGCTGGAAACTGAGTGTTTGAATTGTATGCAGTGGCGTGCCACCGGCTGATCGGATTCACCATTTTTTAAAGCCTCCTGGATGGCATACCGGTGATTCGCCATCCGTTCACGGAAAGAGGTGGTCGTTTTGCCCACATACACATTGGAGCACGGGCAAACAAGCATATAGATCACAAAAGTGCTGGTGCAACTAAGGCGATAGTTGATCTTATACCGCTTATTCCTGTGTGGATGTTGAAAAGAGTCACCTTTTAGCATGCTGTTACACGTAGTGCAGCTCCCACAAGGGAAGCAACCCTTCTTAGACGACTTCAGCCACATCTCTTTTTGGTAATGGCCAACTGGGTCAGATTTAACCAGGATATCCCTGAGATTTCTGGCTCTACGATAGACCAACCTAGGGGCAGTCATCTTCCGGAAGGGTAACGTGGGGTCAGTCCCAACAACAGGCCAATGGCGACGTACAGCATCTGTAAGATGTTCACAACCAGGTGTGAATGTAGTAATTAGGTTTAGTTGTTAAGGTATATCTTTAGTCGGACTACCAGTGCTTATAGTGGTATCAGAATTTAATAGCGTATCCTGAATTTCACAGATTTCATCTTAAGATAGTCTCTTTTAATCAACTTCTCCCCCATTTCGTTAAGTTGGGTCAATCTCAAGGGTGTCTCGCTATTATTTCTCAGGACACGTGTGAGCTGGGAAGTGAGAACACCCTTCTTTTGGTGTCTAGGGTGAAAACTTCTGGCATCCAGTAGTGAGTTGCGGTCTGTGGGCTTTGTGTACAAAGATGTACCAAACCGCAAACCACCAGAGTCATTGACCTTAAACACATTTAAGTCAAGAAAATGTACTTCCAAAAGACTAAACTCAAGCTTGAACCGTATTGGGCTTACCATGAGGTTCAAATGCGACACCCATTCACGCAACATCAACTCGCTCCCTCTCCAGACAAGGAAAACATTGTCAATGTAGCAAGTATAATAAATCACTTGAGGATGTTCAAAGGGTTTCATCAGCTCTGTCTCATACCAAGCCATATAAATGTTTGCGTAAGTGGGTGCCACATTCAAACCCATGGCAGTGCCAGCTACCTGCAGATAATAAAAATCTTCAAACTTGAAGTAATTCTTTTCAAGACAAAGAGTCAACAATTCACAGATGAATTCAATGGATGGTCCATTGTAATGAACATTGCCAGTCTCCATGGACCTGACAGCCTCCACTCCACCAACATGGGGAATAACAGTGTAGAGGCTGTCTACATCCATGGTGAAAAGAATGTCATCCTGGCGTAGATCAGTGAAGTCCCCAAGTATCTTCAACAAACTGGGCGAATCCTGAAGATAGGCCCTGGTGTTTTTAACAACATTCTGTAAATGTGAGTCAATATAAATGGCTAGATTGGCAAGGACCGAACCCCGGGCAGATACAATCGGTCTGCCCGGGGGTTCAATAGAGTTTTGTGAACCTTCGGAAGAAGGTATAGTACAGGGAATATAGGATACTCTAATCAGGAATGAAAGTTCCTTCTCATTAACAAAACCTGCCTGAAGGCTACACTGTAAAAATGTATCATTAGCTTTTTTATAGATATATGTGGGGTTACCACTCAATCTGATGTAATCTGTATATACTGTATATTCTATGGATTATTTAGAATTGTGTTTAGTACATCTATAAGAATTATGTTCATTATTTATTAATATTTTTCATTATTTTAAATTTAATAAATACATAACGCACCTTAAGGTAACTCATGTCGGGTTAGGCACATGAAGAATCAATGTACTTAATCAATGTGCAAACCCGACATGAGTTATCTTAAGACGCTTTATGTATTTATTGTATAAAAAATATTGAAAACTATTAATAAATAATGAAAATAATTATTATTGATGTACAAAAAAAATCTAAATAATCCATAGAAAGATATATATTTTACAATATCTATAATAATTATTACATTTTATATTTAAAATTTCAATAACGAGCCTTAAGATAATTATTTATCTTCTGCATGTGTGCTAACCAGACACCGTGTTAGACTTACAATGCAAAGCACATTACACAAATTTTACATATAAAAAAAATGTATTTCTAAATATATATTTCTAAGACGGACAACCCGCCTGTGGTCTGAACTATTTTTGTGCTCCATGCCTTCTTTGATTTTACGCTGTTACTTTTTATCATTATTAAAATGTGAATTTTGAGCCAGCCTACCTTTGTGATTTTTTTCTATATTTCTATATGTATCTGATAATGTTAATGTTAAATATACAGGGAGTGCAGAATTATTAGGCAAATGAGTATTTTGACCACATCATCCTCTTTATGCATGTTGTCTTACTCCAAGCTGTATAGGCTCGAAAGCCTACTACCAATTAAGCATATTAGGTGATGTGCATCTCTGTAATGAGAAGGGGTGTGGTCTAATGACATCAACACCCTATATCAGGTGTGCATAATTATTAGGCAACTTCCTTTCCTTTGGCAAAATGGGTCAAAAGAAGGACTTGACAGGCTCAGAAAAGTCAAAAATAGTGAGATATCTTGCAGAGGGATGCAGCACTCTTAAAATTGCAAAGCTTCTGAAGCGTGATCATCGAACAATCAAGCGTTTCATTCAAAATAGTCAACAGGGTCGCAAGAAGCGTGTGGAAAAACCAAGGCACAAAATAACTGCCCATGAACTGAGAAAAGTCAAGCGTGCAGCTGCCAAGATGCCACTTGCCACCAGTTTGGCCATATTTCAGAGCTGCAACATCACTGGAGTGCCCAAAAGCACAAGGTGTGCAATACTCAGAGATATGGCCAAGGTAAAAAAGGCTGAAAGATGACCACCACTGAACAAGACACACAAGCTGAAATGTCTCGACTGGGACAAGAAATATCTCAAGACTGATTTTTCTAAGGTTCTATGGACTGATGAAAGAGAGAGCTCCAGTCCGACTCAGACGCCAGCAAGGTGGAGGTGGAGTACTGGTTTGGGCTGGTATCATCAAAGATGAGCTTGTGGAGCCTTTTCGGGTTGAGGATGGAGTCAAGCTCAACTCCCAGTCCTACTGCCAGTTTCTGGAAGACACCTTCTTCAAGCAGTGGTACAGGAAGAAGTCTGCATCCTTCAAGAAAAACATGATTTTCATGCAGGACAATACTCCATCACACGCGTCCAAGTACTCCACAGCGTGGCTGGCAAGAAAGGGTATAAAAGAAGAAAATCTAATGACATGGCCTCCTTGTTCACCTGATCTGAACCCCATTGAGAACCTGTGGTCCATCATCAAATGTGAGATTTACAAGGAGGGAAAACAGTACACCTCTCTGAACAGTGTCTGGGAGGCTGTGGTTGCTGCTGCACGCAATGTTGATGGTGAACAGATCAAAACACTGGCAGAATCCATGGATGGCAGGCTTTTGAGTGTCCTTGCAAAGAAAGGTGGCTATATTGGTCACTGATTTGTTTTTGTTTTGTTTTTGAATGTCAGAAATGTATATTTGTGAATGTTGAGATGTTATATTGGTTTCACTGGTAAAAATAAATAATTGAAATGGGTATATATTTGTTTTTTGTTAAGTTGCCTAATTATTATGCACAGTAATAGTCACCTGCACACACAGATATCCCCCTAAAATAGCTATAACTAAAAACAAACTAAAAACTACTTCCAAAACTATTCAGCTTTGATATTAATGAGTTTTTTGGGTTCATTGAGAACATGGTTGTTGTTCAATAATAAAATGAATCCTCAAAAATACAACTTGCCTAATAATTCTGCACTCCCTGTATATCTATATGCTTATATTACATCTTTTCATTTCTCAAAACACATTAATAAAGTGGTCTTTTCTCCAGATTTCCCCTAGCCCTAGCTTTGTGACCAGTGGAATTTCAAACTCAAATTTTACAGTAGAATGCTATCATAGATGACTTATATCTGTAACATTTTCAGGTTCCTATCTGGTCCCCCACCAGAGATAATCAACCTAAATGTGAGGGGAAATGTTAAAAAATTAGACATGTGCACTGCTAAAAAATTTGGTTTGTTTTCGGTTCGGATCAAATCGAATTCGGCAAAATTTGAATGAATTTGTTTTGTATTTATTCAGATTCAAATAAATTTGTTTCGGATTTATTCGGATTCGAATAAATTCGGCTAAATTTGGTTCTATTCGGTTCCGAAATTCGGTATGTTTTAGTACACTAACACCCATTTAGTACACTAAGTCACTAACACCCATAAACTACCTATGAACCACTAAACCGAGGCCCCCCCCACATCGCAAACAATATAATAACATTATTTAACCCCTAATCTGCCGACCGGATATCGCCGCAACCTACATTATTCCTATGAACCCCTAATCTGCTGTCCCTAACATCACCGACCCCTACATTATAGTTATTAACCCCTAATCTGCCCCCCCCAATGTCGTCGCAATCTAACTACAAGTATTAACCCCTAATCTGCCGACCTGATATCGCCGCAACCTAAAATTATAGCTATTAACCCCTAATCTGCTGTCCCTAACATCGCCGACCCCTACATTATAGTAATTAACCCCTAATCTGCCCCCGCCCCCAACGTCGCCGCAATCTAACTACAAGTATTAACCCCTAATCTGCCGACCGGAAGTCGCCGCCACTATAATAAATGTATTAACCCCTAAACCGCCGCACTCCCGCCTCGCAAACACTATAATACATTTTATTAACCCCTAATCTGCCCTCCCTAACATCACCGCCATCTACCTACAATTATTAACCCCTATTCTCCCGCCTCCAACGTCGCCGCTACTATAATAAGGTTATTAACCCCTAAACCTAAGTCTAATCCTAACCCTAACACCCCCTAACTTAAATATAATTTAAATAAAACGAAATAAATTTAATATAGTTAAATAAATGAATCCTATTTAAAACTAAATACTTACCTGTAAAATAAACCCTAATATAGCTGCAATATAACTAATAGTTACATTGTAGCTATCTTAGTATTTATATTTATTTTACAGGCAAGTTTGTATTTATTTTAACTAGGTACAATAGCTATTAAATAGTTAATAACTATTTAATAACTACCTAGCTAAAATAAATACAAATTTACCTGTAAAATAAATCCTAACCTAAGTTACAATTACACCTAACACTACACTATCATTAAATTAATTAAATAAATGAATCCTATTTAAAACAAAATACTTACCTGTAAAATAAACCCTAATATAGCTGCAATATAACTAATAGTTACATTGTAGCTATTTTAGCATTTATATTTATTTTACAGGCAACTTTGTATTTATTTAACTAGGTACAATAGCTATTAAATAGTTATTGACTATTTAATAGCTACCTAGTTAAAATAATTACAAAATTACCTGTAAAATAAATCCTAACCTAAGTTACAATTAAACCTAACACTACACTATCATGAAATAAATTAAATAAATTAACTACAAGTACCTACAATTAAATACAATGAAATAAACTAAACTAAAGTACAAAAAAAACAAACACTAAATTACAAAAAATAAAAAAATATTACAAGAATTTTAAACTAATTACACCTAATCTAAGCCCCCTAATAAAATAACAAAGCCCCCCAAAATAAAAAAAATGCCCTACCCTATACTAAATTACAAAAGTTAACAGCTCTATTACTTTACCAGCCCTTAAAAGGGCCTTTTGCGGGGCATGCCCCAAAGAAAACAGCTCTTTTGCCTGTAAAAAAAAAACAACAATACCCCGCCCCACATTACAACCCACCACCCACATACCCCTACTCTAACCCAAACCCCCCTTAAATAAACCTAACAATACCCCCCTGAAGATCTCCCTACCTTGAGTCGTGTTCACCCAGCCGGGCCGAAGTTTTCATCCGATGGGGCAGAAGAGGACATCCAGACCGGCAATTTTAAACTAATTACAGCTAATCTAAGCCCCCTAATAAAATAACAAAGCCCCCCAAAATAAAAAAAAATGCCCTAACCTATACTAAATTACAAAAGTTAACAGCTCTATTACCTTACCAGCCCTTAAAAGGGCCTTTTGCGGGGCATGCCCAAAAGAAAACAGCTCTTTTGCCTGTAAACCCCCCCCCAACATTACAACCCACCACCCACATACCCCTACTCGAACCCAAACCCCCCTTAAATAAACCTAACACTACCCCCTGAAGATCTCCCTACCTTGAGTCGTGTTCACCCAGCCGGGCCGAAGTCTTCATCCGATGGGGCAGAAGAGGACATCCAGACCGGCAGAAGTCTTCATCCAAGCGGGGCAAGAAGAGGTCTTCCATCCATCAGAAAAGTACCAAAATACAAACAAACACTAAATTACCAAAAATAATAAAATATTACAAGAATTTTAAACTAATTACACCTAATCTACGCCCCCTACTAGCTATTAATATAGCTACAATATAACTAATAGTTACATTGTAGCTATTTTAGGATTTATATTTATTTTACAGGCAACTTTGCATTTATTTTAACTAGGTACAAAAGCTATTAAATAGTTAATAACTATTTAATAACTACCTAGCTAAAATAAATACAAATTTACCTGTAAAATAAATCCTAACCTAAGTTACAATTAAACCTAACACTAAACTATCATTAAATAAATTAACTACAAGTACCTACAATTAAATACAATTAAATAAACTAAACTAAAGTACAAAAAAACAAACACTAAATTACAAAAAATAAAAAATATTACAAGAATTTTAAACTAATTACACCTAATCTAAGCCCCCTAATAAAATAGCAAAGCCCCCCAAAATAAAAAAAATGCCCTACCCTATACTAAATTACAAAAATTAACAGCTCTATTACCTTACCAGCCCTTAAAAGGGCCTTTTGCGGGGCATTCCCCAAAGAAAACAGCTCTTTTGCCGGTAAAAAAAAACACAATACCCCCCCACATTACAACCCACCACCCACATACCCCTACTCTAACCCAAACCCCCCTTAAATAAACCTAACACTACCCCCCTGAAGATCTCCCTACCTTGAGTTGTGTTCACCCAGCCGGGCCGAAGTCTTCATCCGATGGGGCAGAAGAGGACATCCAGACCGGCAGAAGTCTTCATCCAAGCGAGGCAAGAAGAGGTCTTCCATCCATCAGAAAAGTACCAAAAAACAAACAAACACTAAATTACCAAAAATAATAAAATATTACAATAATTTTAAACTAATTACACCTAATCTAAGCCCCCTACTAGCTATTAATATAGCTACAATATAACTAATAGTTACATTGTAGCTATTTTAGGATTTATATTTATTTTACAGGCAACTTTGTATTTATTTTAACTAGGTACAATAGCTATTAAATAGTTAATAACTATTTAATAACTACCTAGCTAAAATAAATACAAATTTACCTGTAAAATAAATCCTAACCTAAGTTACAATTACACCTAACACTACACTATCATTAAATTAGTTAAATAAATTAATCCTATTTAAAACTAAATACTTACCTGTAAAATAAACCCTAATATAGCTATAACATAACTAATAGTTACATTGTAGCTATTTTAGGATTTATATTTATTTTACAGGCAACTTTGTATTTATTTTAACTAGGTAAAATAGCTATTAAATAGATATTTACTGTTTAATAGCTACCTAGTTAAAATTATTACAAAATTACCTGTAAAATAAATCCTAACCTAAGTTACAATTAAACCTAACACTACACTATCATGAAATAAATTAAATAAATTAACTACAAGTACCTACAATTAAATACAATGAAATAAACTAAACTAAAGTACAAAAAAAACCCCACTAAATTACAAAAAATAAAAAATATTACAAGAATTTTAAACTAATTACACCTAATCTAAGCCCCCTAATAAAATAACAAAGCCCCCCAAAATAAAAAAATGCCCTACCCTATACTAAATTACAAAAGTTAACAGCTCTATTACCTTACCAGCCCTTAAAAGGGCCTTTTGCGGGGGCATGCCCCAAAGAAAACAGCTCTTTTGCCTGTAAAAAAAAAACACAATACCTCCCCCCCACATTACAACCCACCACCCACATACCCCTACTCTAACCCAAACCCCCCTTAAATAAACCTAACACTACCCCCTGAAGATCTCCCTACCTTGAGTCGTGTTCACCCAGCCGGGCCGAAGTCTTCATCCGATGTGGCAGAAGAAGACATCCAGACCGGCAGAAGTCTTCATCCAAGCGGGGCAAGAAGAGGTCTTCCATCCATCAGAAGTCTTGATCCAGGCGGCATCTTCTCTGTTCATCCATCCGGAGCGGAGCGGCAGCATCCTGAAGACATCCGACGCGGAGCATCCTCTTCTTTCTTGAACCGACGACTAAATGACTGTACCTTTAAATGACGTCATCCAAGATGGCGTCCCTTGAATTCCGATTGGCTGATAGGATTTATTTAATTTATTTAATGATAGTGTAGTGTTAGGTATAATTGTAACTTAGGTTAGGATTTATTTTACAGGTAATTTTGTAATTATTTTAACTAGGTAGCTATTAAATAGTCAATAACTATTTAATAGCCATTGTACCTAGTTAAAATAAATACAAAGTTGCCTGTGAAATAAATATAAATCCTAAAATAGCTACAATGTAACTATTAGTTATATTGCAGCTATATTAGGGTTTATTTTACAGGTAAGTATTTAGTTTTATATAGGATTTATTTATTTATTTAATTTAATGATAGTGTAGTGTTAGGTGTAATTGTAACTTAGGTTAGGATTTATTTTACAGGTAAATTTGTATTTATTTTAGCTAGGTAGTTATTAAATAGTTATTAACTATTTAATAGCTATTGTACCTAGTTAAAATAAATACAAAGTTGCCAGTAAAATAAATATAAATAGCTACTATTAGTTATATTGTAGCTATATTAATAGCTAGTAGGGGGCTTAGATTAGGTGTAATTAGTTTAAAATTCTTGTAATATTTTATTATTTTTGGTAATTTAGGGCTCCATGTACTAAGCAGTCAGCAAGCTACCCGCAACAAATCTCACGTCAAAATTCGCAAACTGATATGTACAAAGCCGTCAATTATGTTAAAACTCGCATCTTTAAAATTGCGAGCGTACTTATCCGCCAAACCTCGCTACCGCTCCATTTTTCACTGTAATTAGACACATTTGACCACCAACTCGCCAAAAACGAATGTACTAAAAAATCTATTTGTCCGCTCGCTACAATTTCCGCTCCCACCTCGTTATTTTTGCCTCGCCACCTTTTAGGTGGCGGGCAAGGTACAAAACAATAGGAAAGTCAATCTAGACGCCAGTCTAGACATATATAAAAGGCAGTAATATCAGCATTGTACAGCATAACTGGCGTCTAATTTGTCTCTCATTTCCATGTACATAAATTGCGCCAAATTTGTCGACTGTAATTAAAGAGTAATCTATATTTTAAATTTGTATTGTATAGTTGTCAATCTTTATAATTATTTTTATATTAATATTTATATATTATCAGATCCAGATGAAGCCATATCCAAATTGTAAATAAATATTACAAAAATAACGCTGTTATCACTCTTCAAAAAATTTAGAACAATAATAAAGTTGTTTAGATAAGTTGAACTTTTATAGGAGCAAAATTCTATTCCCGCGACTACTATGATGTTCGTGACACCTTGCATGTCACGTGTTAATAATTGGCCAGACAATTCAACTGAAAGTTAAAAGTACATCAGCTTAGTCGCGGCGAGCGAGACGTCAAATTTATCAATAATCCGCCACTGCTCGCGGCGGGCTAGACTTGTCTATTTATTGGGGGATTATTAGTACATAGTGACAGTGGACACCATTTCGCCCGCGGCGAGTAACGGCGAGTTTATCCGCGTCTAAAATGACGGATGAATTGACGGCTTAGTACATGGAGCCCTTAGTGTTTGTTTGTATTTTGGTACTTTTCTGATGGATGGAAGACCTCTTCTTGCCCCGCTTGGATGAAGACTTCTGCCGGTCTGGATGTCCTCTTCTGCCCCATCGGATGAAGACTTCGGCCCGGCTGGGTGAACACGACTCAAGGTAGGCAGATCTTCAGGGGGGTAGTGTTAGGTTTATTTAAGGGGGGGTTGGTTTAGAGTAGGGGTATGTGGGTGGTGGGTTGTAATGTTGGGGGGGGGTTTACAGGCAAAAGAGCTGTTTTCTTTGGGGCATGCACCCCAAAAGGCACTTTTAAGGGCTGGTAAGGTAATAGAGCTGTTAACTTTTGTAATTTAGTATAGGGTAGGGCATTTTTTTATTTTGGGGGGCTTTGTTATTTTATTAGCGGGCTTAGATTAGCTGTAATTAGTTTAAAATTGCCGGTCTGGATGTCTTCTTCTGCCCCATCGGATGAAGACTTCGGCCCGGCTGGGTGAACATGACTCAAGGTAGGGAGATCTTCAGGGGGGTAGTGTTAGGTTTATTTAAGGGGGGTTTGGGTTAGAGTAGGGGTATGTGGGTGGTGGGTTGTAATGTGGGGGGGGTATTGTGTTTTTTTTTACAGGTAAAAGAGCTGTTTTCTTTGGGGCATGCCCCGCAAAAGGCCCTTTTAAGGGCTGGTAAGGTAATAGAGCTGTTAACTTTTGTAATTTAGTATAGTGTAGGGCATTTTTTTATTTTGGGGGGCTTTGTTATTTTATTAGGGGGATTAGATTAGGTGTAATTAGTTTAAAATTCTTGTAATTTATTTAGTGGTTTTTTTTTTGTACTTTAGTTTAGTTTATTTAATTGTAGATAATTGTAGGTACTTGTAGTTAATTTATTTAATGATAGTGTAGTGTTAGGTTTAATTGTAACTTAGGTTAGGATTTATTTTACAGGTAATTTTGTAATTATTTTAACTAGGTAGCTATTAAATAGTCAATAACTATTTAATAGCTATTGTACCTAGTTAAAATAAATACAAAGTTGCCTGTAAAATAAATATAAATGCTAAAATAGCTACAATGTAACTATTAGTTATATTGCAGCCATATTAGGGTTTATTTTACAGGTAAGTATTTAGTTTTAAATAGGATTCATTTATTTAATTAATTTAATGATAGTGTAGTGTTAGGTGTAATTGTAACTTAGGCCTAGATTTAGAGTTTGGCGTTAGCCGTGAAAACCAGCGTTAGAGGCTCCTAACGCTGGTTTTAGGCTACCGCCGGTATTTGGAGTCACTCAAAATAGGGTCTAACGCTCACTTTTCAGCAGCGACTTTTCCATACCGCAGATCCCCTTACGTAAATTGCGTATCCTATCTTTTCAATGGGATTTTTCTAACTCCGGTATTTAGAGTCGTTTCTGAAGTGAGCGTTAGACATCTAACGACAAAACTCCAGCCGCAGGAAAAAAGTCAGTAGTTAAGAGCTCGCATTCTATTGGCTGTTCCGATCAGCCAATAGAATGCAAGCTCAATCTGATTGGCTGATTGGATCAGCCAATCGGATTGAACTTGATTCTGATTGGCTGATTCCATCAGCCAATCAGAATATTCCTACCTTAATTCCGATTGGCTGATAGAATCCTATCAGCCAATCGGAATTCGAGGGACGCCATCTTGGATGACGTCATTTATAGGAACCGTCATTCGTCGTTCAGTTGTCGGCCAGGATGGATGTTCCGTGGTGGAGGTCTTCAGGATGCTGCTGCTTCGCTCCGGATGGATGCCGCTTGAATGAAGACTTCAATCGGATGGAAGACCTCTTCTGCCCCGCTTGGATGAAGACTTCAGCCGGATCATGGACCTCTTCAGCCCCCCGTTTGGGCTTGGATCAGGGCATCGGAGGAGCTCTTCTGGACGGATCAGTGTGATACCCGTTGAGGTGAAGACAAGGTAGGATGATCTTCAGGGGCTTAGTGTTAGGTTTATTTAAGGGGGGTATGGGTTAGATTAGGGGTATGTGGGTGGTGGGTTGTAATGTTGGGGGGCTTGGGTATTGTATGTTTTTTTTTACAGGCAAAAGAGCTGTATTTCTTGGGGCATGCAACGCAAAGGGCCCTATTCAGGGCTGGTAAGGTAAAAGAGCTTTGAACTTTAGTAATTTAGAATAGGGTAGGGCATTTTTTTATTTTGGGGGGCTTTGTTATTTTATTAGGGGGCTTAGAGTAGGTGTAATTAGTTTAAAATTGTTGTAATATTTTTCTTATGTTTGTAAATATTTTTTTATTTTTTGTAACTTAGTTCTTTTTTATTTTTTGTACTTTAGCTAGTTTATTTAATTGTATTTATTTGTAGCAATTGTATTTAAATAATGTATTGATAGTGTAGTGTTAGGTTAATTGTAGGTAATTGTAGGTAGTTTATTTAATTAATTTATTGATAGTCTAGTGTTAGGTTTATTTGTAACTTAGGTTAGGATTTCTTTTACAGGTAAATTTGTAATTATTTTAACTATTTTAGCTATTAAATAGTTCTTAACTATTTAATAGCTATTGTACCTGGTTAAAATAAATACAAAGTTACCTGTAAAATAAATATAAATCCTAAAATAGCTATAATATAATTATAATTTATATTGTAGCTATATTAGGATTTATTTTACAGGTAAGTATTTAGCTTTAAATAGGAATAATTTATTTAATAAGAGTTAATTAATTTCGTTAGATTTAAATTATATTTAACTTAGGGGGGTGTTAGTGTTAGGGTAAGACTTAGCTTTAGGGGTTAATACATTTATTAGAATAGCGGTGAGCTCCAGTCGGCAGATTAGGGGTTAATGTTTGAAGTTAGGTGTCGGCGATGTTAGGGAGGGCAGATTAGGGGTTAATACTATTTATTATAGGGTTAGTGAGGCGGATTAGGGGTTAATAACTTTATTATAGTAGCGCTCAGGTCCGGTCGGCAGATTAGGGGTTAATAAGTGTAGGCAGGTGGAGGCGACGTTGTGGGGGGCAGATTAGGGGTTAATAAATATAATATAGGGGTCGGCGATGTTAGGGCAGCAGATTAGGGGTACATAGGGATAATGTAAGTAGCAGCGGTTTACGGAGCGGCAGATTAGGGGTTAATAATAATATGCAGAGGTCAGCGATAGCGGGGGTGGCAGATTAGGGGTTAATAAGTGTAAGGTTAGGGGTGTTTAGACTCGGGGTACATGTTAGAGTGTTAAGTGCAGACGTAGGAAGGGTTACCGCATAGCAAACAATGGGGCTGCGTTAGTAGCTGAACGCGGCTTTTTTGCAGGTGTTTGTTTTTTTTTTCAGCTCAAACAGCCCCATTGTTTCCTATGGGGGAATCGTGCACGAGCACGTTTTTGAGGCTGGCCGCGTCCGTAAGCAACTCTGGTATCGAGAGTTGAAGCTGCGTTAAAAATGCTCTACGCTCCTTTTTTGGAGCCTAACGCAGCCTTTATGTGGACTCTCAATACCAGAGTTATTTTTATGGTGCGGCCAGAAAAAAGCCGGCGTTAGTTTTTCGGGTCGTTACCGACAAAACTCCAAATCTAGCCGTTAGGTTAGGATTTATTTTACAGGTAAATTTGTATTTATTTTAGCTAGGTAGTTATTAAATAGTTATTAACTATTTAATAGCTATTGTACCTAGTTAAAATAAATACAAACTTGCCTGTAAAATAAATATAAATCCTAAAATAGCTACAATGTAACTATTATTTATATTGCAGCTATATTAGGGTTTATTTTACAGGTAACTATTTAGTTTTAAATAGGATTAATTTATTTAACTATAGTAAATTTATTTCGTTTTATTTAAATTATATTTAAGTTAGGGGGTGTTAGTGTTAGTTAGTGGCGACGTTGGGGGGGCAGATTAGGGGTTAATAACTATAATGTAGGATCGGCGATGTTAGGGACAGCAGATTAGGGGTTAATAGCTATAATGTAGGTGGCAGCAATATCCGGTCGGCAGATTAGGGGTTAATACTTGTAGTTAGATTGCGGCGACGTTGGGGGGGGGGGCAGATTTGGGGTTAATAACTATAATATAGGGGTCGGCGATGTTAGGGACAGCAGATTAGGGGTTGATAGCTATAATGTAGCTGGCGGCGATATCCGGTCGGCAGATTAGGGGTTAATACTTGTAGTTAGATTGCGGCGACGTTGGGGGGGCAGATTAGGGGTTAATAACTATAATGTAGGGGTCGGCGATGTTAGGGACAGCAGATTAGGGGTTCATAGCTATAATGTAGGTGGCGGCGATATCCGGTCGGCAGATTAGGGGTTAATAAGATAATGCAGGTGTCAGCGATAGCGGGGGTGGCAGATTAGGGGTTAATAAGTATCAGATTAGGGGTGTTTAGAGACTCGGGGTACATGTTAGGGTGTTAGGTGCAGACTTACGGCTAGATTTAGAGTTTTGTCGGTAAGGACCCGCGTAGCTAACGCTGGCTTTTTTCTGGCCGCACCATAAAAATAACTCTGGTATTGAGAGTCCACATAAAGGCTGCGTTAGGCTCCAAAAAAGAAGGGTAGAGCATATTTAACGCAGCTTCAACTCTCGATACCAGAGTTGCTTACGGACGCGGCCAGCCTCAAAAACGTGCTCGTGCACGATTCCCCCATAGGAAACAATGGGGCTGTTTGAGCTGAAAAAAAACCTAACACCTGCAAAAAAGCCACGTTCAGCTCCTAACGCAGCCCCATTGTTTGCTATGGGGAAACACTTCCTACGTCTGCACCTAACACCCTAACATGTACCACGAGTCTAAACACCCCTAGCCTTACACTTATTAACCCCTAATCTGCCGCCCCAGCTATTGCTGACCCCTGCATATTATTTTTAACCCCTAATCTGCCGCTCCTTAAACCGCCGCTACTTACATTATCCTTATGTACCCCTAATCTGCTGCCCCTAACACCGCCGACCCCTATATTATATTTATTAACCCCTAATCTGCCCCCCACAATGTCGCCTCCACCTGCCTACACTTATTAACCCCTCATCTGCCGAGCGGACCGCACCGCTATCATAATAAAGTTATTAACCCCTAATCCACCTCACTAACCCTATAATAAATAGTATTAACCCCTAATCTGCCCTCCCTAACATCGCCGACACCTAACTTCAATTATTAACCCCTAATCTGCCGACCGGAGCTCACCGCTATTCTAATAAATGTATTAACCCCTAAAGCTAAGTCTAACCCTAACACTAACACCCCCCTAAGTTAAATATAATTTAAATCTAACGAAATTAATTAACTCTTATTAAATAAATTATTCCTATTTAAAGCTAAATACTTACCTGTAAAATAAATCCTAATATAGCTACAATATAAATTATAATTATATTATAGCTATTTTAGGATTAATATTTATTTTACAGGTAACTTTGTATTTATTTTAACCAGGTACAATAGCTATTAAATAGTTAAGAACTATTTAATAGCTAAAATAGTTAAAATAATTACAAAATTAACTGTAAAATAAATCCTAACCTAAGTTACAATTAAACCTAACACTATACTATCATTAAATTAATTAAATAAAATACCTACAATTACCTACAATTAAACCTAACACTACACTATCAATACATTAAACTAAAGTACAAAAAAATAAAAAAGAACTAAGTTACAAAAAATAAAAAAATATTTACAAACATAAGAAAAATATTACAACAATTTTAAACTAATTACACCTACTCTAAGCCCCCTAATAAAATAACAAAGACCCCCTAAATAAAAAATGCCCTACCCTATTCTAAATTACTAAAGTTCAAAGCTCTTTTACCTTACCAGCCCTGAACAGGGCCCTTTGCGGGGCATGCCCCAAGAAGTTCAGCTCTTTTGCCTGTAAAAAAAAACACATACAATACCCCCCCCAACATTACAACCCACCACCCACATACCCCTAATCTAACCCAAACCCCCCTTAAATAAACCTAACACTAAGCCCCTGAAGATCATCCTACCTTGTCTTCACCTCACCGGGTATCACCGATCGGTCCTGGCTCCAAAATCTTCATCCAACGAAAGCGGGGGCTGGCGATCAATAATCTGGTGGCTGAAGAGGTCCAGAAGAGGCTCCAAAGTCTTCATCCTATCCGGGAAGAAGAGTAGATCTGGACCGGCAACCAATCAGAATCAAGTTCAATCCGATTGGCTGATCCAATCAGCCAATCAGATTGAGCTCGCATTCTATTGGCTGATCAGAACAGCCAATAGAATGTGAGCTCAATCTGATTGGCTGATTGGATCAGCCAATCGGATTGAACTTGATTCTGATTGGCTGATTCCATCAGCCAATCAGAATATTCCTACCTTAATTCCGATTGGCTGATAGAATCCTATCAGCCAATCGGAATTTGAGGGACGCCATCTTGGATGACGTCCCTTAAAGGAACCATCATTCTTCAGTTGGACGTCGCCGGATGAAGATGGGTCCGCGGTGGAGGTCTTCAGGATGAAGCCGGTCCTCATCGGATGAAGATAGAAGATGCCGCTTGGAAGATGATGGTTGCCGGTCCGGATCTACTCTTCTTCCCGGATAGGATGAAGACTTTGGAGCCTCTTCTGGACCTCTTCAGCCACCGGATGATGGATCGCCAGCCCCCGCTTGGGTTGGATGAAGATTTTGGAGCCAGGACCGATCGGTGATACCCGGTGAGGTGAAGACAAGGTAGGACGATCTTCAGGGGCTTAGTGTTAGGTTTATTTAAGGGGGTTTGGGTTAGATTAGGGTTATGTGGGTGGTGGGTTGTAATGTTGGGGGGGGGGGGTATTGTATGTGGTTTTTTTTACAGGCAAAAGAGCTGAACTTCTTGGGGCATGCCCTGCAAAGGGCCCTGTTCAGGGCTGGTAAGGTAAAAGAGCTTTGAACTTTAGTAATTTAGAATAGGGTAAGGCATTTTTTATTTTGGGGGTCTTTGTTATTTTATTAGGGGGCTTAGAGTAGGTGTAATTAATTTAAAATTGTTGTAATATTCTTCTTATGTTTGTAAATATTTTTTTATTTTTTGTAACTTAGTTCTTTTTTATTTTTTGTACTTTAGTTAGTTTATTTCATTGTAGTTATTTGTAGGTATTGTATTTAATTAATGTATTGATAGTGTAGTGTTAGGTTTAATTGTAGGTAATTGTAGGTATTTTATTTAATTAATTTAATGATAGTATAGTTTTAGGTTTAATTGTAACTTAGGTTAGGATTTATTTTACAGGTAATTTTGTAATTATTTTAACTATTTTAGCTATTAAATAGTTCTTAACTATTTAATAGCTATTGTACCTGGTTAAAATAAATACAAAGTTACCTGTAAAATAAATATTAATACTAAAATAGCTATAATATAATTCTAATTTATATTGTAGCTATATTAGGATTTATTTTACAGGTAAGTATTTAGATTTAAAAAGGAATAATTTATTTAATAAGAGTTAATAAATTTTGTTAGATAAAAATTATATTTAACTTAGGGGGGTGTTAGTGTTAGGGTTAGACATAGCTTTAGGGGTTAATACATTTATTAGAATAGCGGTGAGCTCCGGTCGGCAGATTAGGGGTTAATAATTGAAGTTAGGTGTCGGCGATGTTAGGGAGGGCAGATTAGGGGTTAATACTATTTATTATAGGGTTAGTGAGGCGGATTAGGGGTTAATAACTTTATTATAGTAGCGGTGCGGTCCGCTCGGCAGATTAGGGGTTAATAAGTGTAGGCAGGTAGAGGCGACGTTGAGGGGGGCAGATTAGGGGTTAATAAATATAATATAGGGGTCGGCGGTGTTAGGGGCAGCAGATTAGGGGTACATAAGGATAACTTAAGTAGCGGCGCTTTGCGGTCGGCAGATTAGCAGTTAATTATTGTAGGTAGCTGGCTGCGACGTTGTGGGGGGCAGGTTAGGGGTTAATAAATATAGGGGTTGGCGGTGTTAGGGGCAGCAGATTAGGGGTACATAAGGATAACGTAGGTGGCGGTCGGCAGATTAGGGGTTAAAAAAAATTTAATCGAGTGGCGGCGATGTGGGGGGGCCTCGGTTTAGGGGTACATAGGTAATTTATGGGTGTTAGTGTACTTTAGAGTACAGTAGTTAAGAGCTTTATGAACCGGCGTTAGCCCAGAAAGCTCTTAACTACTGACTTTTTTCTGCGGCTGGAGTTTTGTCGTTAGAATTCTAACGCTCACTTCAGACACGACTCTAAATACCGGAGTTAGAAAAAT
This sequence comes from Bombina bombina, assembly GCF_027579735.1. NCBI lineage: Eukaryota > Metazoa > Chordata > Amphibia > Anura > Bombinatoridae > Bombina > Bombina bombina. The sequence goes on along the minus strand of NC_069504.1, from coordinate 67,390,920 downwards.
CCCATCGAAAAGATAGGATACGCAATTGACGTAAGGGGATCTGCGGTATGGAAAAGTCGCGGCTGAAAAGTGAGCATTAGACCTTTTTTTGAGTGACTTCAAATACCGGAGGTAGCCTAAAACCAGCGTTAGGAGCCTCTAATGCTGGTTTTCACGGCTACCGCCAAACTCCAAATCTAGGCCTTAGTGTTTCCCCATAGGAAACAATGGGGCTGCGGTGTTAGGTTTTTTTTCAGCCGAAACTCCCATTGTTTCCTATGGGGAAATGCCGAATTTTACAGAGCTAATTCGGATTTATTCGGAGATACGGCAGCTATTTCGGATTCATTCGGTAGATTCGGAAGTATTTTAATTCGGAAATTCGAATCGATCCGAATCTCCGAATTTACAGAATTTTCCAAATTTTCGAATAAATCCGAAACGAACCGCACATGTCTAAATAAAATGCACTTTCTCGCAATTCAAGATCATGATCATAAACTTAAATATCTTTTAGAAGTGCTAATGGCTAGTGCTGGAGAGGAGGCCATGATAAAGGAGACACGTTGCATATTTAGTGAGAACTTTGATAAAATAATGATTCATCACAATAATAATATAATAGGCCAACATATTCAATTGATACCACAAATACTCTTACTTAATTAGAACCTAAAGATTTGTTGTACAATTGAAGAAGCCTATGCCAGATCTTAATGAACGTGGCACAGCATTTAATTCCCAGAAACTGGAAGTCACCTACCATTCTATATTTAGAGGAATAAAAAGCTTCACTAGACAAAACATTGTTGCTATTAAGGTCCCACTATTAGAAAATTGGAAAACAATATATATTTTTTTACAATATGAGGCTAGATTATAAGTATTATTAGCGTGGGATGCAATAAGCATGCTATCTAGCGTGCATATTACTAGTTGAAAATGAGTGGTTATGCTCAAGCGTAAACATAATTTTCACTCAATGGAATAGGTTGCCTTTAGACCTAGAGGCCCATTTATTAAGCTCCGATTGGAGCTTGAGGGCCCGTGTTTGTGGCAAGTCTGAAGACTCGCCAGAAACAGCAGTTATGAAGCAGCGGTCTAAAGACCGCTGCTCCATAACCCTGTCGGCCTGCTCTAAGGGGGCAGACAGACATCGCCACAATTCAACCCGATCGAGTATGATTGGGATTATTGACACCTCCCTGCTGGCGGCCGATTGGCCGCGAATCTGCAGGGGGCGGCGTTGCATCAGCAGCTCACAAGAGCTGCTGGTGCAATGCTAAATACGGAGAACGTATTGCTCTCTGTATTCAGCGAGGTCTGTCGGACCTGATCCGCACTGTCGGATCAGGTTCGACAGACATTTGATAAATATGGCTCCTAGTGTAAAATGTACAGGATAAAAACTGCATGCTCCATTGAAGTCTATAGGGAAGAGAAGCCAACAGTGGCAATATCCGAAGTCCTGAAGTTAGCACACATCGGGTTTTACTTGCGCACAAATGTTTTACATTCTGGCCCATGGTGTTTTATCAGGATAGTCATAGAATGCCAACTCTTGCAAATAAGTGAGACAGATTTAACAAAAATATAGTAGAACTTTTAGAGTCAGGCCGTGCTCCCTTTCTAGGATTGCCTAAAAGCCTACACTTTTAGGTGAATGCCATATAACACCCTTACACACTATAACAAAGACTGCTACCTTCAGGTTATAGCCATCACATTAAAATGCATACATATATATTTTATATGAGATGTTTTTATGGAAAAACATATTAGCAACACAAAATGTTAGTTAAAATCACATTTATTGTTATAGTTATTGTTTGTTTATCATTTTGTTTTTTTCTCTTTTCATTACAGGGAGTGCAGAATTAGGCAAGTTGCATTTTTGAGGATTACTTTTATTATTGAACAACAACCATGTTCTCAATGAACCCAAAAAAACTCATTAATATCAAAGCTGAATATTTTTGGAAGTAGTTTTTAGTTTGTTTTTAGTTTTAGCTATTTTAGGGGGATGTCTGTGTGTGCAGGTGACTATTACTGTGCATAATTATTAGGCAACTTAACAAAAAACAAATATATACCCATTTCAATTATTTATTTTTACCAGTGAAACCAATATAACATCTCAACATTCACAAATATACATTTCTGACATTCAAAAACAAAACAAAAACAAATCAGTGACCAATATAGCCACCTTTCTTTGCAAGGACACTCAAAAGCCTGCCATCCATGGATTCTGTCAGTGTTTTGATCTGTTCACCATCAACATTGCGTGCAGCAGCAACCACAGCCTCCCAGACACTGTTCAGATAGGTGTACTGTTTTCCCTCCTTGTAAATCTCACATTTGATGATGGACCACAGGTTCTCAATGGGGTTCAGATCAGGTGAACAAGGAGGCCATGTCATTAGATTTTCTTCTTTTATACCCTTTCTTGCCAGCCATGCTGTGGAGTACTTGGACGCGTGTGATGGAGCATTGTCCTGCATGAAAATCATGTTTTTCTTGAAGGATGCAGACTTCTTCCTGTACCACTGCTTGAAGAAGGTGTCTTCCAGAAACTGGCAGTAGGACTGGGAGTTGAGCTTGACTCCATCCTCAACCCGAATAGGCCCCACAAGCTCATCTTTGATGATACCAGCCCAAACCAGTACTCCACCTCCACCTTGCTGGCGTCTGAGTCGGACTGGAGCTATCTGCCCTTTACCAATCCAGCCACGGGCCCATCCATCTGGCCCATCAAGACTCACTCTCATTTCATCAGTCCATAAAACCTTAGAAAAATCAGTCTTGAGATATTTCTTGGCCCAGTCTTGACGTTTCAGCTTGTGTGTCTTGTTCAGTGGTGGTCGTCTTTCAGCCTTTCTTACCTTGGCCATGTCTCTGAGTATTGCACACCTTGTGCTTTTGGGCACTCCAGTGATGTTGCAGCTCTGAAATATGGCCAAACTGGTGGCAAGTGGCATCTTGGCAGCTGCACGCTTGACTTTTCTCAGTTCATGGGCAGTTATTTTGCGCCTTGGTTTTTCCACACGCTTCTTGCGACCCTGTTGACTATTTTGAATGAAACGCTTAATTGTTCGATGATCACACTTCAGAAGCTTTGCAATTTTAAGAGTGCTGCATCCCTCTGCAAGATATCTCACTATTTTTTACTTTTCTGAGCCTGTCAAGTCCTTCTTTTGACCCATTTTGCCAAAGGAAAGGAACTTGCCTAATAATTATGCACACCTGATATAGGGTGTTGATGTCATTAGACCACACCCCTTCTCTTTACAGAGATGCACATCACCTAATATGCTTAATTGGTAGTAGGCTTTTGAGCCTATACAGCTTGGAGTAAGACAACATGCATAAAGAGGATGATGTGGTCAAAATACTTATTTGCCTAATAATTCTGCACTCCCTGTATTTTGTCAATATTCATTCATCTGAATTGCACTGTAAACTTGGTAAAAATATTTTCAGGCCTCTCCTTTAAAAATAATACGATGGTGGGTGTTTTTGTATGACGGGAGAAGAAAATCTACATATTCTAATTCCGATCGTTTTAAAAGCACTGTAGGTGCCATCGTATGTTTTCATAGTTGACGTGTATATCTGCTCATCACAGAGTGTTGTATTTTTATATTGATGCAATTACAATAAAAAAAAATATTTTAACAAAAAAAAAGACCTTTCATTTTTTATCCTGAGATCTAAAGAGTATTATGCACTGGATACAAGTAAAGAAGTACTAATTTTATGATATTGCTATATGCACAGATCCCAACACTGGACATTAAAGAGAAGATAAATGCTAGATCTAATGATTTATTCCAAGCAAATATAAGTCCGTTATATAGATGTATTTTTTATAATTATATTATTTGTTTAAACATTGAAGAAATATGTGTAAAGTTTTGCTTTCTATGAACTAATGTTTAAAGCTGGGTTTCCCTTATTTAAAACATTCTGCTGAGGACAATCATTGTTAAAGGGACAGTTTACCCAGAACAAGAATACATTTTAATCTAATTTGCATACATAGTTAATTATGTTGATGCTGGGCAAAAAGTATATAATGCTTCATATGTTCATAATAATTTTTCTGAATACTCCATTTTCAACAATCCTTTCCATACCCCAACGGCCACTCTGTCTCTCTTCCTACAGCTCATCATGCATGCACCCCCCCCCCCTTGCGCAATGACATCACTGCTATTGTGAACATGGACCAGCGCTATATTCAAATAGATAAAATAAATAATAGGAAAAATGCAAATAATAATATTGATAAATAATTTAAATAATGTCTATGACAATGAATTAAAAGTCCACAAGTCAGCTCTTCTTCTGGCGGATTGGGCTTGCAGGGATGATCTATAAATGAAATGAAAAAGAAGAGCGCCTCATGGTGCAGAAATCTTGGTTTGTGAAGGGTTAATAACTAAATAAAATGGGTACTCACATGGAGAACTGCTCTGTAAAATAATGCAATTGGCGCAGGCTGGCTATGTAAGGCTGGCTATGTAAATCTCCAGCTGACTGGGGAATATGATGTTTCTGTTCTTTCAAAAGTGGAAAACAAAAGGAAAAACACTGAATAGTGCAGAAATTCCAAAGATGGAGATAATTAAAATAATTATGACAAATGTATACTCACTTGTAAAGTTGCACTGTGAAAAAGTGCATATAGAGCCGGCTGAGCTTCATAGGCTCCAGCTGGCTAATTCCGTTTGCTCTTCCAGGGTGAGAAATCCAATGCTGATTCTACTTGAAGGTTATTGTATGGTCCAAAAATTAAAAACAAACAGGAAGATCCAAAGTAGTAAACGCTAAAAAAAACTACTTGTAATAAAACAATGTAATAAAAGTAAAAGGTAAATATAAAAACATATGTAACGCGTCAGGCCTAAAGAAACAGCTTGTTTAAAGTGAAGTTAATTTTTTTACCTTTGTAACACATCAATGCATTTGCAAATATTAACATATGATAATCACTAAGTTTTTGTTTCTAATACTTTTATATTTTTCAAAATATATATATATATTAAAAAATGCCTACATTTTCTTACTCCTCCCAACCCCTTTTTCCTGGTTTTGTGTTCTGTTACATATAGGGGTCAATTTATGAAAGTGCGAGCGGACATGATACAATGTAGCGTACCATGTCCGCTGCACATGCATATTCTGTCTGCATTTATCATTGTTTATCATTGCACCATCAGTTCTTGTGAACTGCTGGTGCAATACCACCCCCTGCAGATTCGGCCGCTAGCAGGGGGTGTCAATAAACCCGATCATATTCAATCGGGTTGATTTCTGTCTGCCGCCTCAGAGCAGGTGGACAGGTTATGGAGCAGTGGTCTTTAGCGTACGGAGCGTGATAAATTGACCCCATAGAGCGGTACTACCCACTTTCTACGTCTCTCAAAAGTGTGTTCACAATGCACCTGTTGAACTGCGCATGCACAGAAGAAAGTGACACCGATTAGCGCATGTGTAGTTCAAGGGCTAATCGACAAATCCATTCACAACTCTCCAATACCTAAATAATACCAATACGCATGAGCAAAACGGGAGCAAGCTTGGATTAATAGGTTAAGAAAAAAATGAATACCGCATG